>NC_056731.1:866049481-866224481 GCF_019279795.1 Protopterus annectens | reverse complement strand
CAATCCTTAGTGATTTGCCAGAAAATCTCTGTTATAAAAGAGCTGTTGTATTCTTAACATTGACAGTTGTTGTTTGTCTTTTGGCTTTCTCCCGGTAAGGGGTCGCCACAGCGGAACTCCAGTCCGCTAATGATTGGCAGTAGATTTTTATGAAATGCCGAGGTGCCAGCTCGACACCCAACCTTCAACGAAGGCATGCCCATTTACGCACATATGTCTTTCGGACATGCAGACTTCACACAGAAGGCACTCCCAAGCCAAGCCCTCTTAACATTGACAGTTGTTGTTGTTGTTGTGTCTTTCGGCTTCTCCCGGTTAGGGGTCGCCACAGCAGAACTCCAGTCCACTAATGACTGGTAGTTGATTTTTACGTGCCGAGTTACCAGCCCTGACACACAACCTTTAACGAAGGTACACCCATTCATGCATGTCTCTTAACATTGACAGTATGAGCAAAAATAACACTAAATAGTTTAACGTATCATCTGTAGTGTGGGAGAAACTTAGACACATTAATTCTCTAGTTAGCCACCGAGAATCCTGTATACATGGCATATTCTGCTGAATGGTCACTTCTAGAGTCTACTCTCTGGCCTCTACTCTCAAACTTGTCCAAACTCCTGAAGAACTTGCCTTTCTTCACTTGCCTTGCTTTATCTAATACCGTCTCCTCTCATCTTATCTGGCTTGCTCTACTCCCTGACTCTCTCAAATATGCTCAGGCTGCACCTGAGGGCTATCTTTTTATGGGATGGGTATTTTCTCAAAGGGGTTAGCAAAGGAATCACAGAAGTTTGAGCAATTCTACAGTAAGCTTTTTCAACAGTAATGCACAGATTATAAAATCATTGTTGTATGGTCATTTGAAGTCATAAATAAAAAAAAAAAAGTTTTTAACAAAAAAATAGTTTTTAACACAGTTCAGGTTATATCCAGGAAAATCAAAACTGTACACTTCCGTCAGGAGGAAATCGCCAAGCTATCTTATAGTACCTGTTTGCCTACTACAAACACTCAAATCAGTTGGGAATTCTGGTTCAAAGAACTGAAGAAAACATAGAACACTGTATGTATAAGTCAGCCTTGCTCTCACCTCTGTTAAACTGGGTTCTAATGAAAGTTAATGTAGGATAAGTATGCTGCTCAGAACAGTGAAAATTTAAGACAAAGTAGGAGCAATATTTTCCAAGTTTGAAACTGTTGTATCTCAGGGATCCCAGCTTCTGTGAAGTACACTGATATGAGTGTTAGCAAATGTGGATATATATATATATATATATATATATATATATATGTGTGTGTGTGCATGTGTGTATGAGGTTGTCGTAATATGGTCCATATAGTCCCACATGTTGGAGATGCAGGGAGTGAAAAAGTATTTTTACTGCATAACAGTGTTCCTTTTTTGTGACAATCATAACTGAAATGTCCAAATATTAGTTCTTAACTGTACTGTGTCTTTAACTTTACTTAGACTTGTCATTAACTAGCAAGGGCGAGACCTGTGTTAATTTCTCATAAAGAAAATGCCATTACTTTGACAAATTCTGGAGCAGAACATTGTCAATTAAGTTGAGCTAATTTAAGTAGAAAATAAAATTAAATAACAGTTTTTCAAAAAAGGGGTTTTAGTTCACACTCTTCACATATTCTAAAAAGCACAGAAAAATCCTTAATGAAGATAAGTTTACTCTAGTGCCTAAACATTCAGAAACCTGATACTCGCTATGATACACCCAAAATGACAGCACATATGTAGCCATCAGGTGTAGACCAGTTGCATGTAATTGACTGAAATAAAATACTACAAAAAACAACTTGCTTCAGTGTTGCATTTGGTATACTGAACCCTGATACAGGACATCTACAGCCATCAGGTACAACTTGGTAACGTAACTGATCAATATAAAATACCACAAAAACAACTTGTATTACTATTGCATTTGGTACACTGAATCTTGATACTGTTTGAGCACCAAGTCTCTTCAGTACTACAAGGCTTTCATTCAAAGCATGATGTATATAATTAACACATTTGTTCAAATTAGTTTAGGGTTCACTTGCAGGTTTTACGAACATGAAAAGAATCTAATACAAACAATATCCTGTCATGCCATCTGTTCTGGTTCTGCTGTGGTACTTGCATGAAATGGCTAAGCAAAGGGCAGCTGCATTCAGAAACACACACACATATACATATATATATATATATATATATATATATATATATATATAGATATAGATATATATATATAGATATAGATATATATATATATATAGAGAGAGAGAGAGAGAATATTGTATGACATATCACAATTCTGGTAGAAAAAGCAGCAAAGCTCCTGAGCTTTAATCATTTATGTGGTTCTGCTGTCTACAGTGTAAAAGAAAATGCTCTTAGCCACAGGAGAATATCGGAACTAAAAGCCATCTCACCAGGGACTACAAAAGCTGAAACATGCACTGCATGCAGCAGAATGTCTTCCTGCTGCCTACTGCTTTGATCTCAAAAGTTATAAATTCTTAGGTTTCTAGGACAGAGAACAACAGCCTAGAAGAACAAAAATCTTGTGATACTACTACCCATTTTCTTAGGCAGTTCTTCTGTTCCTCAGTTTTAAGTTAAGCAAAGAATGCTTTTATTCAGCACCACTTTCTGCTTGTTTCTTCTAATTTCCTGAACCATTTCAAGTTAGTACTCACCATCTTGCTTCTTAATTTTTTTGTGGAGTAAAAATAACTCTTCCCTACCTTCAGAATTACTGGAATATAAATAAAAAATTTAAACTTTTTTTTTTTTTTTTTTTTTTACATTTGTTGGCTACATCTAAAAGAAGCAAAATATCTCAGTTTTGCACTAATTTCATCATGGTTTCAGTGACTGGCAGACAAGGTTAACAGTCCTAAATAACAGACGTGTACTACAAGACTTTGAAGCCATGCTTCTCTATAACCATTTTAATTTTTACTTTACTTAGTAATTTGTTTCTAATGTTACCTCTCATTATGCATTTTTTTCTTTATTAAACACTGAATGACGTACATCTTAATGTACCACAATGTGAATCCATGTACAGTTTAACAGCTATAACTGGTAACAGTTTTTACTAGGGTTATAAGTTCATATCTCCAAACAGAGGGACTGAATGCTCGAAAATAGAGACTAATGCACACCAAGTCTAAGACTGCTGTGTCTAAGAATACTCCCTTTCTGCAAGACATGGTGTCCTTTGTGTACTATATAGTATGAATTGGCAGGGGGTTTGCAGTTGGGAAGGATGCAGCACCATGCATCACAGGGTTCAGTGAGGTTTGCCTCCTGCAAAAGATAACTTCAAGGAGAACAGTAATAGTCAACATTCATTGTTCTCCCTTAGCTTTTTTTTTTCATAATTCTGGGATTCTCACTTATAAATCTCAGAATTATATTAGGAAGCCACCCTGACTTATGCAGGACAAGTTCTATATACATCGCTGCACTGAATGAGTCAAGTGCCACAATGCATTTTCCCATTAGACCATCCTTACATATTTGTGCCACTTTTTAATAAAAAGCTTTGTAACTTTTTAATAAGACATTGCCCAAATAAACCTAGTCTAACATAGACAGCCCTTCATATTTCACAGACAGGACCCTTTCAGTCTTCTTGTGCCAAAGTCAGAGAAAGATCTCTTGGGATATTGCTTCTCTGAAAATGGGTAACATCAGCTGCACAGCTCAGACAAGAAAATCCTTTTCTGCCTATTATATTTGTGCTTGAATAGTGCATTCTTTTGATTTGATTGATTTTTTTTCTGATTAGAAATTTTGTAAATGCTTCTGCTTTTGCTTTGAATAACACAGCAAGATCTGTTGATTAAAAGATTAATTTGGAAATTGTTGACAAGTTAACTTGCTGATATTGCATTTTTTTCCTGGGTCTATATTACGACGTCGAACGCACAGGTGTTCAAACATTGTAATATTGAACCCATATGTCCGAAATGTGAAAATAGCAAAGCCGTGGAACACCAATTTTTTTTCCCAGGGAAAAAAAATCGGTGGGCCGTTTTCACGGCTTTGCTATTTCCTCCACTGTGGTACAATTTCAGAGTTGGTATATTTAAGTAGGGGGGGTGTGGGGGGGCACAGCCTCCCATATTGGGGGGTGTGGGGGGCAAAGCCACCCACATTAGTATAAGTTTAAAGTGTATGTGTTTCTTTTGTTTTTGTACCGGAACAGCGATTTGTTTTCCTGGGAAAAAAATCGCTGTTCTGTGTGTTCATACTTCTTGCATTTTGAACTTCCTGGTTCAATATTACATTATTCGAACACTTGTGCATTTGACGATGTGATATAGACCCTTTTTTCCTTTGGGATTACGATTATTTGGGGTGATTCATTAGGATTACAACATTTTAAACAATTTTTGTTTAAACTGGGATTTTTGTGTCAGTTTGTATGTTAAACATTTCTGACAGGAATTTATCAGTTTATGGTTTATTTCCGGTCTACTAGGGGACTTTGTGCATGTATGTTGTCTGGAACTGTGTTACTGAAACTGTCATTTTATTCAGTGCAGTCATTAGAATGGTCACCCCTGCAGAAATATACTTCACTTTGCTTTTGATGCCATATTGTATGTTAAACATTTCTGACAGTTTTTTTATCATTTCATGATGTATTTATTGTCCAATACTGTTTTAGGCTGTATCCATTGATATGGACTAAAACTAGACCCCCCCCTTTTTTTTTTTACATAATCAAGGGATTTTCAGAATAGTAATCACCAAATAGTCTTTAGATTGCTATTTAGAGGAAAAATAGTGGAATTTGTCCATCTCTTTACTGGTCTCATTGTGCAGCTAGTATTTGGTATTGAACTATCTAGTTTCATGTCTTCTGACTTGGTGACCTTAACCCCCCTCCCCCAAACACACACACCATTTTCCCATCTGCACCTAAAAAACACAAAATAAACATATGCCTCAGCCCACGGCTTGTGATTCCACAGAAGCCTTAGCTTCGGGCATTTTACTGGACCAACTTGCCTTTTGTTACCTCCAGATCCCTAGGTGTGGTTGTAGTACCACAAATGTGCATGGCACAAGAGTCAGGCACATCCTCTGCGGCTGCACCACTGCCTGCTACATGTATGGGAGAGCCAAACTTTTTAGATGCAGGAGAAGTCAAAGGTGCTGAATCTATTGCCAGTAGTGATAGTTTTTCCCTAGGGGCTCTCTCACTAGTGTAGTACAAGCCAAAAAGAGACAGAGGACCGTCCCCTCCATGTGATGGTGCAGCAGTCAATGACTGGTTTCTCACCTGAGATGGTGGCTTTGGATAGATACATGATGCAGGCAGTTGGTTATGGGGTGCATATCCAGGTTACAATAATACCATCTCTTCCACCCTCTGTCAATCTGCTAAGGCTCCTCTTTTTAAACAGGATCCTGTGTCAGAGCAATTGGTTCCTTTACTGTGAACAGATACAAAGACCCAAGCAGATGTTTTCTTTTCCCTCCGTTGAGCCCAACACTGGGAGAGGTCTTCTAGAAGGCTTGTAGTTCTCTTCTGTTCATTGAGGTTTGCCTAATAAAGGCTTTAGAAATTTTGGGTATGCTCAGCCTCATCTGGCATCCAAGCATTTTTGTCTGTGGACCATGCTTTGGTATCCCCAGCAACCTTTGCTAATAAGACCATGTCTTCTTTGTGTCCATTCCCTCAGATTAATTAGGCAAGTGGCTAGAAATTTAGGGAAAGTAGCTGGCAGAGTCCAGCATGGTAGTTTTTAAAGTGTTTAACTACCAGTGCTTTATGTAAAAGTTTGTGTTGAGATAAATATACAGATTAGATGAGTTTGCTGCATCATTGTCTACAAAGCAAAAGGTCTATGTTAAAGATATTGCTTTCAGTGTTTCTCAGGTGTCAAAATATGCTCTAAAAAAGCACCTTGGAGGAGGCTGATACTATTTCTAGAAGTGCAGCATTGTCAGTAGTGATTAGGAGGTATGCTTGGCTGTACTCCCAGAATTTTTCTAATTAGTTAAAAAAATGAGATTATAAATGCTCCTTTTGAGTTGGACTGTGTGTTTGATAAAACAGCTAATCAGATCCTAAAACAGTGAGATGACAGAAGTAAACTGATGCAAAGAGTATCAAAACTGTTTCGTATTCCCAGCTGTCCTCCTTTAAGAAAGACAATTTTGGCAGTCTAAAAAGCAGAAGTCCCAGTCTAACAATATCAAAGATGATAAAAAGAAATGACAGGATGACAATTCCACCAAGCTTAAGAAGGGTTCCTTTTCTTGAAAGGATAACTCTTCCAATTTATGACTATGCTGAGGAATAGCACTCATCTTTATCCAGTACCCCTTGTCTCTTAACTTAGCTCTCTACAAGATGGTTTCTGACAGATGTCTGACACCCTTGCAAAGAAACATCTTTTTGGGGTGCTTAATAGACTTCAACAAAAATCACTTTTCTGTCTGAAGACAAAGTCTTGTCGTACTAGATGGTGTTTCTGGAATTCTACCAGGGGAATGTCACCTTGGTGAGAGAATTTCTAGAAATTTCTCATTCTGACATTGACCCATCTTTACATACGAAAAATTCAATGGTATGTTTGAAATTGTTGAACATGGCCCCATCATTCCCTGCAATCCCAGTTGCCAGTGTTACCCTTCATCAGATGAGTATTACAGTGATGTACAGATCAGTTGAGTATCACTTCAGTGATCTCCCCTCCTGTTGCCAGTACAATCTGTAAAGACAGATTCAAATGACTTTGCCTGGGGCACTGTGTCAATAGGGATGCAACTGCTAGCCACTTGGAGACCCAAGGACAGAAGGAAGCACATCAATATCTAGGAGATGCTGTCAGTGTTTCACACCTTGAAGGTTCCTCACCATTTCTGGATGCTGGTTGATCTTCTAGTAGTTATGGACATAAAGTGATGTGGTACCTCAACAAACTAGGAAGTATGAGGTCTTAACCTCTGTGCCAATTGGCAATGATAACCTGGGAGCAGGCTTCTCAGTATACTCCATCTCTTTGAGCATCAGACATCCCATCAGAGCAGAAAACTGCAGCAGACAGACTGAGCAGATCCTGGGAAGAACCACGAGTGGAAGGTCAAGACAGTGGTGCTCCAGGACCTAGTCCAGATGTAGGGAATGCCTCTAACAGATTGATTTGCCTACTTTCAAATCAGACAGCTGGAGAAATTCTGTTCCAGACATCCTTGCAGCCCTGCTTGGAGGACAGATGCATTCTCATTCTCTGGGATACGAATGTTCCTGTACGTGCTCCAATCTTTTCCACAGATTGACAAGGTACTTCTGAAAGTTCAAACAGAAATGCCAAAGATCAATGTGGTGATTTCCTACAGGCCTAGGCAATCTCGCTTCTCCCTATTTATGGTATTGGTCAACGGCAATTACTACAGACTTCTTCGCACAGTCTCAGGGGTGCCTAGTGCACCTTGATTTGGAGAAACTTCTGTTGACAGCCTGGATGATTCTATCTTGACTCTGTTTAAGCACTTTTCCTTGAGGATGTGCAGCAAGTGCAAAAGGAAGCCAGAAAATCTTATGTTTACAAATGGATGAGGTTTCCCAAGTGGTGCCTAAGTGTCTAATGTGGTTAATACCCCTCTGGTCTTCAGTGTATGCGTCCATTAAGGTGCATTTGGTGGCCATTTCTGCTGGTCTGCCAACGAATCCCCCCCTTTTTCTTTCTTTCTTCTTTTTTGGTAAAACAGTTCATGAAAGGAGTATCACACATATGAGACTCCCTCACAAGCAAATTTCTCCTTCGTGGAATCTCAACTATGATCTTAAAAAGTTGACCTTACCACCTTTTGAACTGGCAGCTCATGCTGATCTTAAGTTCTTAATGTGGAAAACTGTTTTGTTTATTGCTCAGACATCTGTAAAGCAAATTTGTGTTACGTACGTATACTTTTTCAGACTGAAAACTGTTTCAGTCTTTACTTTATATCAGTCTTTTAATCTCCCTGTGTTCTTTCTGGAGCCTAAGTATAAGAAATAGACAATACTTTATATCTTGCATGTATGTAGGCAGTTCAGGTACTACCCGGACATAGCAAACCCCTTTAGCAAGGCCAAAAGTCTTTTTATTTCCTTCTATGGGGCAAAATATGGCTGCCCTGTCTCAAAGTAATTCAATGCATGTAGGTTGCCCTCTGGTATTTTTTTATTTTATTTATTATTATTATTATTATTATTATTATTACAGCCCCCATGGCGAGGTGAATCCAGGCAAGGTAAAGGCACTTTTCACCGGGGTCTTTCCTCATCAGTGACATTTTGGAAAGGACTGGGACTCTAGAAGTATTCTACATGCCAACAACTTGGTCCTCTGTCCTTACATTCAAGAAGCACTACAAACTGGATGCCTTTTTAGAGCCGGTGCAGGCTACATGAGAACCATTCTCTAGGTGCACCTGGATTAATATCCCTTCCTCCTCCTAGGCTGGTTAAGCTTTGGGAATCTACTCATATGCCAGTAAATCAGTGTGTTTGTTGAACATAGCACAGTTGAGTAAGTTCCACTAACCTGTAACAGTAGATAACACATGGCCTTACAGGCAGTACTCTCCCACCATCCCACTTTTTGTTAGGTGTATACAGCTGGCTGTAGGACATGTTGCTGAGTTTGGTTCAGCAACTTTTGTTTGTGGAGTTTGGTATGGAGCAGTAGGTGTTCACAATGCTTGTGTTTCATTTGCTGTTCTTGTTGGAAGGGTCCTGTCTGTGAAGGTGCTAGGTTTTTCACCTTCACACAAGTAAAAATTCACCTAAACAGTCAAAATTAAGATTGTAGGCTTTTACACCATGTGACGAACTGTGTTGTTTTTACTGGCTGGCATGTGAAATATATTGATGCATTACAGCTTGTCTGTTTTAACACTATACTGAAGAAGCGCTTGTTCATAGGCAGGTATAGTAATCCATCTACATACTGTGGCAGTAGAACCCACAGCCTTCTGCATCAAGAACAAGTATTCTACCTGTTGTGCTACTAACACAAATGGCTCTCAAAAGCTTTAGTTGTTGTTTTATAATAAACTGACGGTTTTGGACCATTGTTTCTCTTGCTTCTACAAAGTTTTCCACCCCCACAGAGAGGCAATGGGAGGAGTTCAGAGCTTTGACAGACTGCCGGGGGAGGGCAGCAGAGCACTACTACCCATATGCCAGTAAGACAGTGTGTTCTATGAACATCTACTCTTAACAGGTAAGTGGAACTTGCGCAACTGTACTCTTTGCCTACACTGATGTAACTAACGTTAGTTTCTTTTTTTTCCCTAAGTGAAGTCAGTGTAAGGAAAACATTTTTTAAAGTAATTTTCTTATAGAAAAGGCAGCCAAAAAACATTCCCTAATGGGCAAAGGTGCTGTTAGGAAGTTTATGCACCACTTGTCATGGCGCAAAGGTAAGGTTCACAACAACAGAAAATCACTTTAAATAAAAATAAACAAAACAATAAAACAACTAAAATCTGATTTCAAACAAACATCCAGACCTCAGATCATGTGACAACAGCAACAGGACAGGTAAATGTACAAGTTTTTAATAACAGTGCGCTAACCAGTATGCATCCTTTTCAAATAGAAACATTTAGTACACTACTGAATGTTCAATGAAAGTTTTCTTTAAAAAGATAGTTGGTAATGGACCTCAATGAATACAGATTACAAGGTAATTTTACTAATAAGCTACCTGGAACTCCTACAGGAAGACTCAGGTTTCATCCTCATAACATGCTTTTCCACACTACCTTTATCCATAATATATTCTTTTTATTCAATAGACCTGATTTCATATATTACTATAATTTCTCAATTATAAAAAAGCATGCAAGAATCATTTAGCTTCATAAAGCATGTAAGGGGGGGGGGTGAAATACCATTCTTAATTAACCACCCCTCTTGTTGGAGTATTTTGGTTATGTAAAAAAAAATGAAAAAAAAGCTTCATGATAACATAATATTTTAGACAGTAGGTTAAGGTTGTGGCTATACGATGAACAACTTAATACACTTACATAACATTATGTAGCTTTGCAGGACAGTTATGATTTGGTACAGTTTTGTACACTGTTAATTACAAAAAGACTTTACTTTTTAATAAAGCAGCCAGTGGCTTAAGGGGGGAAGGGTAGCCCACCTTAAATATTGCATAAAGCTTGTAGCTTGCAATATGAAATGTAATGGCCAAATTACATGACCATGTACCTGTGATGATGCAGTACAAGTATCTTGAGAATTTTGACTTTTTTATTATTACTATTATTATTAAACTAAATTGCGCTATTTAATACACAAAACACGGTGATACCAGTCAGTTCGATCTTTTATTAATCAATAGTTAAGCACTTTTGTTCCACAATTCAGGAACTTCATCATGACAAAGAATTATTGAAAGAAATCACATTTAAAAATACTAAAAAAAAAAAAAGCCACATGATTAAATTACCTAATCGTAAAATCTGAATAATTAACTAATTACAATACAGAGTTAATAGAACATGTTTCATTAAGCCCAGGGAAGCTAGTAGCTTTCCAGTTTAAGTTGCCACTCTAATTCACATTTACTTAAATGCTTTTCCACTACTACACTCCGCAAATCTTTCTGAACTTGTTAAATAACTAAAAAAAAAAATCGGTGTATTTTCTTTATATGTTTATATAAGGCATTAATTACTTTACGCTTACAAATGTCTGTCGTATGCTTGTAAATTTGTTAATTTAACTTTCTTGATGTCGTTCCTATATAAAATGCTGGGCAGTCTTTGCACTGTGCCAAATAAATCACATTCTTGCTATCACAAGAATATTTTTCTCTTAGATTATATGTCACATTTCTAATTTGAAAACAGTCCTTTACTAAAATACATGCACACATTGAGCAGTGCCCACATTTGAACATACCTTTAACTTCTCTCTGCATTAACCCTGTTCCTTAAAGATTTATTATTTTCTAGATAATTTTTAGGTGGCTTTGCTCTCCTATAAACAATGCATGATTTTTCACCCATTTGCTATTAAAATCTCTATTGTTGGAGAATATTGCACAGTTCTTTTATATAATATGCTCACAATGTTATGACTATCCAATGAAAAAGTAGTTACAAAAGCTCTTGGGAACATTGTTGTTACCCTCAACTTCACTGAGTGGTGTATAGAAACCATTTTGTCTTTTTGCCAAAATTTCATCTTTTAATTCTGGGACAAAATCAACAGGGTAACCTCTGTTCCAAAACATTTCATCTAACTTGTCACATTCAATAGTTAGTATTGTGAAGTCTGAAACGATTCTTGCTAAACGTACAAACTGACCCTTCACTACTGCTTTTTTCTGATGTTTATTTAGGGTGCATACATCCATAATGCAATAAGGTGTTTGAATATGTTGGTTTACAATATATACTGGACCAGAAGTTCCTGTTCTCATAATCCTTCCTCAAATCAACATCCAAATATGGAGTTATCTTTCTTACTTTTGTGAGTGAATTTTAAAAATTCCATGGTGTTATTAAAATTTATTTACTGGTATTGGTTTACCGGGAAAGTCCACTGGGCCAAGCACAGCCCACTTCCAGTTTGCTAAGGGAATCATTTCAAAGGATGAATATATCATCCAAATACATACTGAAAAATAATCTTTATACTGACTACTCATCACAAAATTATATTACCAATAGTTCACTACAAAGTTGGCAAAAATGGCGGCACATACTCTCCCCATAGCCACTCCAGTGTTTTGCTTGAAAATCTGGCCTTCAAAAAATATAAAATTATTTTTAAGCACCAATTCCATCAAGCTTACTACCAGATTCATTTTATCTGCATTAAGGTTGGTACAACAATGTAATGTTTCCTCAAACCATTCCAACCCAATACCATGTGGAATGACCGAGTACAGACTTTGTTCATCAATTGTTAGAAAAAGTGCTTTGGCATCGAAAAAACAATTTCAGCTATCATTTTAAGAAAATGCCAAGAGTCCTTACATGTATTTTGTAAATTACTCAAACCCTCCTTTATGATACTAAGTATTTAACTATAAAATGTTTTTGACCTAGATGCAGCAACACTTGGTCTTAATGACGGGGGTTGTTGAGGTCCTTGTGTATTTTGGGGATGCTGAAGATCCCTGCAATCGCAGAATTATCATTGTACATGAAATCATACTCATTCTTGGCGATCTGCCCTTGCCATAATATGTCCTGCAGTTCTAAATCTATTTTTCAGTGTGCTCTGTTTACTGTGTTATGAGATACTTCTTCATATGCTTCATCCATTAAAAGAACACTCATGCATTCTGCATATTCCTCTGTATTCATTACAACTAACCCCCACCTTTATCTGGCTTCATTACTCTAATTAACCTATCGTTACAAATTTCATAAAGGCATGTAAACACTTCTGTAGTCATATTCCATGCCTTAAATTTATTTGGTTTACTTAGAGCACATCTTAAATCTATTTCACACTTCCTCTCAAAATTCTGAAGTGTCTGAAGCGGGGAGGGGGGTTTGAAAATACTAGGATGCAGTAAAAATTGTTTCTAATGAATCTAATGATTTTAACATGTATAATTATTCACTTGTATTCTTATTAAATCTATACTTATTCAAACAGGACTTTTAAGATTGAACATGCCAATATTTTTCCAAAAAGATTGACTTTTGTCCCTACTAGACACTTCAATATTGTGAATTTACTTACTGACTTAAAAGTATTTGTAAGAAAACTGAATCTATCTATGTGATTTGGTTTTAACACTAGTAACAGTTATTTATTGCATAGACCTTGTACTTTCAACAGCCCTATCACTTGAACAAAATTCTTAGTGATAACCAACAAACTTGAAAGTGAGCCACAGATACTTGCAAGGACAGGACTGATGGAACAATGAATACTGACTGTGATCAAGATTCCAAAAACAAGGATTTATAGAATAATATTTTCAAACATAAAAACTTACCTTTTACAACCCTACCTCAGTACTGGTCCTCAATGAGCACAGAGGATTAAGGCATTGATCTGTTAACTGGCTATGTCTTGTGGTACAAGGTCTAATTCCTTGACCTTCGTTCACCTACTTCACCGAACTTCAAAATCACGGGATGACTCTGCTGAACACTTTCTTTATCGAACATTCACACTACTGTAATTTTACTCCAGGAAAGGAGGTGGTTGGTCATCATGGGGAAATTTGCCCTTTTCCCAACTACAATGCGAACTTGGAGTTGGTATACTTAGTTGGGGGGGTGTGGGGGGCACAGCCCCCCAACTTAGGTGGATTTGGTATGCTTTGGTGTGTTTATTTTGAAGTGGTAGCCAACTGCCTCCTTTCCTGGAGTAATATTCTGGTAATGTGACCATTTGATAAAGTTAAGTGTTTGGCAGAGTCATCCCGTGATTTTGAAGAATGGTGAAGTGGAATTTCAACGATATCAGGTATTTGTGCTGTCTGTATTTGTTTCTCCTAATGTCCTGCTATATACACACACATATATATATATATATATATATATATATATATATATACACACACACATTTTATATATATATATATATATATACATATATATATATATATATATATATATATATATATATTTATTATTTTGCTGGACTCCATCCACTAAAGAGCATAAACAGGTATTTTTCTGCACTTGTCCACTGATACAACAGCTACACTAGGTTTTAAAACAGAATGTCTCCTACATGTTACCTCTACAACAATGTTGATATCATCAGCATACAGGCTAATCCTTCCCTTTAACCCTAATATGATACTTGAAACAAGTAGGCTAAAAAAGGGCATCAACAATAATGAACCCCAAAGCATTTCACAGCCTGCTGTATTTGTTTCCTCACATAATATCCTTCTTATTGCTGCACACACATGGATTCTAGTCAGTTGGTCAGCTTTGCCAATATCTCATTTCTCTTTAATTTTCCTAGCAACTTCATGTGAAGTCCAGTGTCAAGCACCTTACTGAAATGCAGCTAAATCAGGGTCTATTTTAGAACATCAAAGTTTCAGAACTTCGAATGTTCTAATATTGACCCCTAATAAGCGAAAGCTGAAAATAGCGAAGTTTCAGAAAACCAAATTCTTTCCTAGGGAAAGAATTTGGTTGTCCGTTCCTGTCCCTTCGCTATTTTCAGCACCTGTGGTAGAAAGTTATGGGTTGGGTTCAGCTAAGTGTGGGATTGTGTGGATGTGAGGGTTAGGGCGGGTTAGGTGAGTTAGGGTTAGGGCGCGGGTGAGGTGTGTGTGCGATAGTGATGGAACTTAGGGTTAGGGTTTGGGTTAAGGTAAGTGGGTAGATAGTAGTGTATGTACAGTTTAGTGTAGGGTTAGATGTAAGATTTTTGGTGTATGTGTGTGGATTGCTGTTTGTTTGGTGTGTTTGTGTTGTGTGTGTTTTGGAACAGCAAATTTTTTCCCTAGGAAAAAATTTGCTGTTCTGAATTTTCGATGTTATCAATTTTCGGTTACTAAGGGTCGATATTAGAACATTCGAAGTTCTGAAACTTCGATGTTCTAATATAGACCCCTAAATCACATCTTCAAGACTACCCTTGTCAACCTCAATGGTGCCCCAGCCCCACAGGTAAATCAGACTGGACTGGCAAGGTCTCTGGTAGCATTAAGCCATGCTGCTGGCAATCAAAAATATTAGCGTTTAGCAGCTCCACCAACCTGCCAGACCTTACAGATATCTTAGAAGGAAGTTATCATTAACAGGGATTTAAATGTTTTGTTCTTAGGAGAATTCCAATTTCTAAGAAATAACATACTTCTATATAGCAACTACCCCAGCTAACTCTTTACAACTATGAGAGGCATTCTGTTTGAGCATTGCGTCTATTCACCCCTCAATGCTTCAAGAGTTATTTATTTAACCCCATTTGTCCCCATTCAAAACTACTCTGTGTTCCTGTACTGTTACTCTGCTGCCACTACAGTGTAAATTCAGAGGTGAAGAACCCATTCAGTATTTCTGGCTAATTGCAGTATAATTTTTAATGTGATTTTTTTGTTGTCATCTAAATACCATACAAAAATATACATTGCTATTAACTAGTCACAAATACATATGTTCAGGACCGGCGATGTACATATGTGTAAGGTGCCACTGTACTTCATAGTGTATGTTTTAACACAGGTATTGGAATTTACCTGTATTTTACCCATTATAAACCTGCTTACTGTGACCTGCTTGTCATGATATGAAAGTGGTCCCATATCTTACGAAATACACCCAAACTATTTGCAGTCTTTCACAAAGACACAAGACCCCTTGACCATCCTAGTCTGTCAAGTTCCTTACCTAAAGTAAAAGCTGCAGACAGTAACTAAGTAAAAGTGTACGTTTCCACACCCCCACATAAGAACTGTTTTACACATGTCTCATGCTCTCTTCTGGACACCAAATTTTCAGGAATACTACTATTTCCATCATCCACCACTTCTTTAGAGAAAAAAGTTCCTAGTTACCTCCTTCAGCCATCCACTTTTGTATCTTTAGACTGTGCCTTGTTCTCATATATCTCTTTTAAATTGAGTATCTGAATGGGATTTGTGGATTCATCTGAGGCCCTTAACTTGTTTTTATCATACCCTCTTTGCATCATTTCATCAGTCCTGCACATATTATGCAACCATTTTGCTGTCTGCTGAACTGCTTCCACAGCCTATCTATAAACATGAGAAGATGAGGTCTGTAACAGCACATGATACTCTAGACACAGTTTTGATAGCTACCTATAAAAGAGGGCAGCTTCATTTTCTGCTGCTGACACCTCTTGTTATGCATCCCAGTATGTCATCAGCCTGTTTTCTGGCTTTGTCGCACTGTGTACTTACCTTTAGAACATCTGAAACAACTAACATAAGGTCCACAATTCTTTGTACACCTTCTACAGTATCTTCCCTGCTGCATATCACTGAATCAGCAAAGTGAAACACTTTTCCTTTCAGTGACATTGCAAAAGTTCTGAAAGTAGCCACTGAAAATTATATCCTCAGAGTATGCTTTTAAATATTTTTGGCTGCGGTTTCCTTGTTCATTCTTTGTGGGGAAGGCATATACAAGTGGACTAAAGCATCTAGTCCATAAAGATTACACCCTTGGTCCAGAAAGAAGTTTCCAAAATAAATAATGTGCATCTACACAGTGAAGATGTAGTGGGTGTGCATGAAGGGGAGATTAACTCAAATAAAGGTTAATAATGCAGAGGAACTGCTAAGCTAACACACTGTTCCTTGTTTGATTACAGTAAGCAAAATGAGTTTAACTAATGGACAGTCACAAAATGTATGTACCTGGGAGGCACTGCAACATAGCATTTTAACTGTGCAACTTGCATACTAAATGTGAGACTGACATGATCAAAGAGGACCTTTTTTTTTTTTTTCAAAACAGGTTTATTGTTTTAACATATAAGAGAAATATCATAACAATTTTATACAAGTAATTAAAAATAGGTATTATTATAATATTCAACAAAACAACTAAAGTATTTACAAAGACATCCACTACAATCAGATCAATTAATTAAACTAAAATACAGTGCTATTGAAATTAGAATTTTTTTAACAAATTTTGTAAATTATCCCATACAATATAATATGATGTTTTTCTAGTTGTTCTCATTCTAATTGTGCTTATTTCCATATGGCACATTATATTCATAACATTTTTAAATTCATTGAACGAAGGAGGTGTATCTGAAATCCAATTTCTAGTTATTATTTCCTGGCCACTGCTAGGATAGACCATAACAAGGGAAGCTTAATCTTTTTAACACATTGAGGTACAGGTGTGTTGAATAATATAAGAGACTTAGAAATAATGAAATTATCTGTAAAAGAGCCTGCAAAAATTCATTAATTGACTTCCAGTATTCTTTCAACTTCATACAGTCATAAAACATATGAGCCCAGTCAGCATTAATTTCTACATTACATCTCTTACATAGATTATCTTTATTATTTATTTTATTCATCATCAAAGGTGTATAAAAAGATCTATGTAAAAATTTCCATGTATAAAGTCTCCAGACAATGGAAGATGTAGTTCTATAAGCAGATTCCAATATATATTGTTTATCTTGTTGAGTTGGTGGGTCCCCATTAATAGAGGTGAAATAATTCCAGTATGAATCTACACTGTAAAAAGTTTCTTGTCTGATAATTTTATGTATATATGAAAGTTTACCTTTATCAGAAACTTTATGCTGTAAATTTAATATCAAGTAATCAATCAGTTTTGGAATAGATTCTTTAACTGTTTATACATTAGATCTAGTCTATCAATGAGATGTTGTCTAAAGATCTGAACCTCTAACCAGCAAGTTTCTCTTAGATCAAATTCTTGTTTTAAGAAATCTAGATTTTTAACTTTATTATCAGATATCAGCTGATACCAGTACTTTAGATCATTATCTATAGCTAAATGAGCTCCTTCAGAAGTAGATGACATAAGCATACCCTGAGTATACATTATAGGGAATACAATAAAATTCCATTCCCTATACTTAGGGTGCATGAATATAAAGTTACGATAACTAATAATAATATTTAATGGGTAACAAACCATAAGTTTAGGTGTAATAGGTGAAGTACAAAATTCCTTTAGCAACCACAACATGGAGTTATTTACAATCATATTTTTATGTGTTAAGGAGATTTTCATGAAGTGCATACTAATTAGCTCCCAATAATCTTTCCATTTTGTGATATATGACTGATCTATTAATAAAGTAATAACTTTTATAATAGAAGAGATAATATATAAATTAAAGTCTGGAAAAGAAATACCCCTTGAGACCAGCTATTAGTATGTTTCTTTAATGCAATCCTAGGTCTATTAGGTGCCCATAAGAAATTTAACATTAGTGTATTCAGTTTCTTGATAATTATTTTGTAGGTGAAAGTATTATTGATTGTATTAAGTATAAAATCTTGGGGAATATTATCATTTTAATAATTGTAAGTCTCTCCTCCATAGAAAATAACATATTATTCCAGGTATTAAAAAGATTTTGTATATTAAGAAAACAGGTATTATAGTTATTATATATAATAGATTTAATATCTTTAGATAGTATTATACCTAAATAAGTTATCTGACCTGAATTGGGTACATATTTAGTAAAATCAATAATGAGAATATTTTTCGTGTATATATAGGTAGTATTTTAGTTTTTCTTCATTGAATATTAAACCAGAAATACTTTTAAAATTCATCATTTTATCAAATAAAGACTGCATAGAAGAATTAGATCCTGCTGATGTAATTAGAACATCATCTGCAAAAGTTGAATTTTTGATGTTGTATTTTCGTCTATTTCAAAACCCTCTATGTCAGTACTGTTTCTAATCAAATTAGCCCAAGGCTCCATTACTAAAGTGAATAATAGTGGAGAAAGTGGACATCCTTGCTTTGTACCTTTAAGAATGGGTATTTTTGTGAAACATATGTTCCTACCTTAATATAAGCCAGCGTTCCTTTGTATAAATGCTCAATTAAATTTACAAATGCATCAGAGAAGTTTGTGCATTTCAGTAAGGTAAACAGATAGTCCCAACTTACTGAATCAAATGCTGAACCTATATCAAGACTAATAAGTGTTAAATCTTTCTTTTTCCTATTTGCAAAATCAATTAATGTTAAAGTTCTTCTTATATTATCAAAAGTATTTCTATTTACAATGAAGCCCGTCTGATCTATATCTATAATGCCGGGGATGATTGTCTTCAACCTATCAGCAAAAATACTCAAACATTTTATAATCAACATTAAGTAATGAGATGGGTCGATATGAAGAACATCTAGTTGGATCTTTATTAGGTTTTAAAATTGGTGAAATAAATGTATATTGCCAAGATGGGGGGGTTATTAACTCAGTTTAGGCCAAAATAAAAACCTTATGTATTAATGAATATGTAGTTTTAGAAAGGATTTTATATATCTCTGGTATAATACCATCATTACCCGGTGCTTTGTTTGATTTAAGCTTATTTATTTGTGTAATAACTTCTGTATATGAAATACTCTTGTCCAATAGTTTAATCTGTTGTTTATTAAGCTTTTTATTCATGTTTGTGGTTATAAACTCCTTTATTTTATCTTTAGGTTCCATGTTAATGTTGTTATGGTTAATCTTGTGAAAGTGATTTCTAAATTCATCCAGTATTTCTGGTATACTAGAAACATTCTTCTTTTCCTTAGAGAAAATATTTCTTTGATATGGTTTTGTTTATTCAATCTTTTTGTTTTATTTTTAAGTCTATGTAAGTATTTGGGGCTTATTGAATAAGACAAAAACTTGTATTTCTCTAAAGTTATTTTAACTTTATGAGTTAAAATTTCTTTGCATTTCTCATTTAGTTTGTTTATTTCTTCAATAACTTTCTTGTCCATAATATTTTCTTTATTATTATGTTTATGAGTCTAATTTACTTTGAATATCTAACAATTCCTTATCCCAAGATTTCCTTTTATTATTACACCATCTGATACTTTGTCCATATAGATATGATTTTAAGGCATCCCAAACATAGGCAATGGAGACTTCAGGAGTATTATTTATGTCTAGAAAATGTTGTACTTCTGAAAGTATATATTCTTTATAGTCTTTTAGCTGAGTTAAGTATGCTGGTATCCTTTTGATCTGAACATTATGAGTATTTTTTTATCATGAATTCAAAAACAATTGAGTTATGATCAGATATAGGACATGAAATGATTTTGGAATTAATTAAATCTGTTACCATCTGGTTAGAAATAAAGACCCTATCTATTTTTGAATAAGTTTTGTATCTGTTAGAAAAAAAGGTGTATGGTAATGATTTTGAATCTATCTGATTATATCATTCAAATGATAAGAATTAGCGAAATCATTTAAATGTTTTGCATTAGATGTAATTCTTCTTTTCCTTATAGTGGTAGTATCACTTTCATGTAGTATACAATTAAAATCACCAGCTAAAATAATATCCCCTATAGAGAATGATATGATCTTATCAATATGATGTTTCACTGCATTAATACCAATTCCAGGTATCCAATATACATTAATTAAAGTGTAAGTCTTCCCATTAATTTGTATTGTAACCATACAAAACATTCCTTTGTCATCCTGAAAAGACTTAATGGTTTTAGAAATGGGCATACTTTTATTCCATAAAATAGCCACTCCTCTTTTTTTCTGAGTGTGCTCTGAACTAACCAATACTGTATACTTATTAGTGGCTAGTTTGTGAATATCTTTGTTCAAGAGATGGGTTTCTTGCAGGAAGACTAGATTGGCCTTGTGTAAATTAATGTATCTTATTAGGCTTGCCCTTTTACACGGATTATTCAATCCATTAATGTTTAAAGAAATTCCTTTTAAAGATGTCATTTGGCATTTTTAAAACTCAAGAATCTTATGATCGAAATAACAAATAACAAGATAAATAATGTTACATCTCCTCTTTTAGGTGTACCTTTAAATATAGCTGTATTTATTAAATCTCTTATGGGATTTTGTATAGGATTCAATTTTGTTTGTAGTGACAATGAGTATACAAAATATATTGTTGATGTCAATACTATATACATATAACAATGAACAAGTGAAAATAATGTAAGGATTAAACCTTGCATCCAGCCTGGAGTTGAAAACTCCAACTTAGAGTAGTATTTACTACTCAAGTTAACCCCCTACCCTAAGCAGCAGTACCTCAGCTACCACCTTATCAATTTAATACTAGTTATATTTAACTGAGGTTAACAGTTTTCAATTCAATTATCTATCAAGACAAAACTACACATTTGGTAAAACAGCATCATATAAACTAAAATAAACTTTTTTTTTTTTAAAACTGTTCATACTACTATATAGATCTATGTAATATATAACACTTGTATTCAAATAGCATTCAAATAATCTTGATGTTAGAAATCAAGAGGAGAGAAAATTAGGTTCTAACATTCATTTAAATCAAAAACTTTGGCTAATATGATTCAGACATTACATATATTAAGATGCAGCTATTTTCTGTCATGTGAATACTATTAACAGCTTCCAAAAAAAATCTTGAATTGTTTGTATATGAGCATTTACTTAAACTCATTATTGTCAATAGAGTAAAATATTGTATTCATAAAATTTATTATAAATCATATTGCATAGTTATGCAAATTCTCAGAAACACTTGCATTATTAAAAAAAAGCCATCACACACATACACACAGACACACACACACACACACACACACACACACACACACACACACACACACATATCTGATCTCACTGAGTTATGTCTTTGTTGAGCACTATCCTACTTGCTGTCCCTAGAATAAATCTGTCTGCTTTATAGAAAATAATGCACAGCAAACACATTTTAGTAACCAGATTTTACAATCATGCTAACCTACTGCTTTAAAATATATCACATGACATTTCTTCCAGAATATAATTATAAAATTGTTTATGCTTGTCAATCAGATGAATTAAATGAATTATAATAAAGTATATGTTTGGAACAGAAGTTTTTAACACAGATTATTATGCTGCTGTTAAGTAGATTTTCAAAAACATTTAAATAAATGTTTCATTTTCTATGCCTTCTAAAATAAGACATTTACTTACTACAAGAAACTACATCATTTAAACTCATTATAACTGACATATTTTATGAATAGAGTATTTTGCCTGAATCTGTGGTGTGTCAGTATGATAACTAGGTCAGAGGTTATACTAACTGCTTTCAGTTTCTCTGAGAGAATTCTGTGAGTTGAAGCTTTTGAAGTAGTTCATGGACACTGTGCATGAGACAGCCCACATCCCAGATTGTCTCCTTAACATTTTGGCGGAAACTTATTAAAACTTGTGGCAAACATTCATTTTGTCAATAGAGTAAAATATTGTATTCATAGAAATTATTATAAATCATATTGGATAGTTATGCAGATTCTCAGAAACACTTGCATTATTATATAAAAAAAAGCCATCACACTCACACACACACACACACACACACACACACACACACACACACACACACACACATATATATATATATATATATATATCTGATCTCACTGAGTTGAGTCTTTGTTGAGCACTATCCTACTTGTTGTCCCTAGAATAAATCTGTCTGCTTTATACAAAATAATGCACAGCAAACACATTTTAGTAACCAGATTTTACAATCATGCTAACCTACTGCTTTAAAATATATCACATGACATTTCTTCCAGAATAGAGTTATAAGATTATTTATGCTTGTCAATCAGATGAATTAAATGAGTTATAGTAAAGTATATGTTTGGAACACAAATTTTTAACACAGATTATTATGCTGCTGTTAAGTAGATTTTCAAAAACATTTAAATAAATGTTTCATTTTCTATGCCTTCTAAAATAAGACATTTACTTACTACAAGAAACTACATCATTTAGACTCATTATAACTGGCATATTTTATGAATAGAGTATTTTTCCTGAATCTGTGGTGTGTCAGTGTGATAACTATGTCAAAGGTTATACTAACTGCTTTCAGTTTCTCTGTGAGAATTCTGTGAGTTGAAGCTTTTGAAGTAGTTCATGGACACTGTGCATGAGACAGCCCACATCTCAGATTGTCTCTCTTAACATTTTGGCGGCAAACTTATTAAAAACTAGTGACAAACATTCATTTAGTAGTGTAAATGCATGTAAACATGACAAAACCTTCACAATGTATTCCACAGACCATTACAGCCTCTTACTTCTTTTCAGAAAGAGAAACAAATTGAATCACAGCTTGTCATTAAATCTTCAGATATTTTGACTGGTTATGAAACAAAACATTATAACTGACATATTTTATGAATAGAGTATTTTCCTGAATCTGTGGTGTGTCAGTGTGATAACTATGTCAAAGGTTATATTAACTGCTTTCAGTTTCTCTGTGAGAATTCTGTGAGCTGAAGCTTCTGAAGTAACTCATGAACACTGTGCATGAGACAGCCCACATCTCAGATTGTCTCTCAACATTTTGGCGGGAAACTTATCAAAAACTAGTGACAAACATTCATTTAGCAGTGTAAATGCATCTAAACATGACAAAACCTTCACAATGTATTCCACAGATCATTACAACATCTATGTAAGTGAAATTAAGCCCACAATTACCAACAAGCAATAAAACTCAACATTCTTCTCCCAACTCAATTTTCATACAAATCCTATTATTCACTGTGCCCGCACAATCAAAAGCATTTCTATATATTAATAAAGAAAAGAAAAAGAGAGTAGAAAATAAAAGGGAGTGAGGCAGAAATAAAAAATGTAAGAGAAAGCTGTAGGAAGTATATACAATGGAATGTTACTTACTGTTTATATTAATAGAGTTAAAAATAAAACATATTATTTACTCTTATTTAGTTCTGATTATTATTAGTTGAAGCATAACAGATTATTTACAAACAGGCATAAGCAGTATAATCAAGAAAGTATAATTAGAAATAGCATTTGAAGAACTTATAAAAACTTTTACAAGGAATAAATATGTTATTATTCTATTAATGATATTTTCATTACTGTTCTCTCCCTGCCCTGCCCCACCCTTTACCCACTACATAATCTAAATAGAATGTCATTGTTTAAACAAAGAAAATAATAAAAGGAGAAGGAAAAAAAAGGTAAAGATAAAAAAAATGTATCAAATTACTAACCTTACTTCTTTTCAGAAAGAGAAACAAATTGAATCACAGCTTGCCATTAAATCTTCAGGTATTTTGACTGGTTATGAAACAAAACATTTCTTTGCACATAGAGAATAACTTTGATTAAATCTTTTCCAAAATATTTGTGGCTTTCTGGAAATGCAGGAACTATATTCAAAAGATTAATAATGAACTAAAATGATGAGAGAGAAAAAAAACATATTACAAATCATTTGTTTTTAGTCTCTTCTTCTTCTCTGAAGTCTTCCACGAAGCTTCAGTTGCCAATCTCTTTAATGAAGAACTAGCCCATTCCATTTCTTCTATTTTATCCAAAATCCTTTTTCTTTGACAAACAGTAAAGCAGAGTCTAAATCATCGAAAACCTTAGGACCATCAGGAAGGAAGATTTTAAGCTTGGCAGGAAACAGAAGGTATGTTTTAAACTGTGCTTTTTTAAGCTCCCTTATTAGTGGCAGAAAAACTTTTCTTTTAGCTATTACCATGGAAGAATAGTCATTGTCAAAACGCACAGTTGTCTCATTAATCTTAACAGGAGCTTTAGCCCAAGCAGATTTAAGAACCATCTCTTTATCAAAAGATGATAGAAATCTAACTATAACTGATCTAGGATATTTTTTGTTAGAGTTAGTATTAGCTATATATCTATGTGCTCTTTCGATACCAAAAGAGAGTGCTTCTGGTAAGTCTAAAGTTTTAGGGAGCCAAGTTGTTAAAAAAGAAGTAATATTGTTACCTTCAATATTTTCTGGCAGTCCAAAAATCCTAATGTTATTGCGCCTAGATCTATTTTCCAGGTCATCCAGCTTTGGTTGTAAATGTGTATTTTGTTTCAGCAGAAACTCAATGTTGATTTCCTCTTCTTGGATTCTATTTTCCATGTCATTCACAGCTTCTTCTATGCCTGTCATCTGGTTCTTCTGTTGTTGCAGGTCTGTATGTAACAGGTCTATTTGTTTTGTAGTTTTTTCTATGAAGGTGTCTATTTTAGTATCCATTTTATCCATTTTATCAGTAAGTTGCTGGATTATAATTATCAGAGACTGAAGTTCTTTCTTGATGCTGGAGTCTTGAGAATTTGTCTTACTGGAACTCATTTCAGACTGATAAACTGACAGGAAAATTTCCACAGTGATTTCTGACAGGAATATTGTTAAGATTCCCTTTCTTTTTTAGATATAGTTCAAGAACTATATAAAACAAACGTATTTAGAAATAATTTACTTCAAAAATTAATTTTTTAAGTAATTAATTCCTGTCAGTGTAATGAAATTGGTGGAGCTGAAGAAATCTGCTGCTATCCTGTGTTCATCCTTGGCCACGCCCCCCTCAAAGAGGACCTTTTCAACAACAAATAAAAGCAAATGTGTATATGCAGTTTTATAAGGACATTAGGAGAAACAAATACTCCAGCAGTGGTGCAACTTACAGCTCACATTCCAAAGTGATGTGAGAATGTGTGTCATCTTACCCCCTTTACATTTTCTAGGCATTTTGGATTCAGATCTGGATGCAGCACAACTTACCCAGTGTTTGCAGTGAGACAGACAGCTGAAAAGAAGCTATAAATGAGGAAAGAGTCCAACAAGGTATTCCTAGACCTGGAGAAAATACATGACAAGGTCCCAAGAAAGCAGATTTGGGTAGTCCTGCTGTGGTTTGAAGTCCCAGAAACACTGGTAGAATTAGTGCAATCTATGTTCAAGGACCCAATGACTCCAGTACAAGCAGTGTTCAGACTCACAAAGGGTTTCCCAGTGAGAGTAGGTGTGGTTTATGGCTCAGCTCTGAACCCAATGCTGTTCACACTGATGGATTACATTAGCAAACAGGTCAAAGTGGACAGATCTTCTATGCAGCAGAGAACTACACTGACATGGTGTAGCACCTGACTGCTACAAAGTCTGGACTTGGATATATTCTGAACCTCTAGCCTGAGCACTATGGTGCCTAAAAAAAAGAGAAATATTTTTGTAGAATGTGCCCAACAAAATCAAAACAATGAGTGAGGTCCAACTCAACATGTTTACAACTAAAGCCACACAGTATGTTGCATTTTCAGAAAATCTGGAATTTCAGCAAACCTCTTACTGTCTCCATAATGACAAGAAACTTCTACTTTTCATGGTCAATCAGGTCCTAAATAACTGTTCTGCCTTTTCTTCAGATGCTATTTTACATGTAATCATGTGAGAAAGGTAACAGCTTGCCCGCTGTTGCAGGGGTTTTGTATATGACTACAAAGTAAATAGTCCAGTTAGAAAATAAAATAGCCCTAAGAAGTGAAAGGCAAACGTAAATGGTACTTTGGAGAGAGACAGTGAACTGCAGCGTTGTCCTATATTACTGCAGACTGCTGATGGTTTGCTTTGCACTGACATCACTGCATACTACATGTGGAAGCTGAAGTGTGGGTCAAGAAAATAATGCAAAATCAAAACCACCCAAGGATAATTGGCCCGCTTCTCATTCCTAGCTGGCAAAATGACTCTGGCCAGCCAGTGGAGTGACAAATGGTCAAGAAGTATTGTGGTTATAGATGGAACAATACACAACTACAGGAGGTTCAAAATGTTTAGCTAGAGTTGTTGTGTCTTTCGGCTTATCCCGGTTAGGGGTCGCCACCACAGCGGAACTCCAGTCCGCTAATGTTTGGTAGTGGATTTTTACGTGCCGAGTTACCAGCCCTGACGCACAACCTTCAATGAAGGCACGCCCATTCACGCATGCCTCCACACAGAAGACGCTCTGAGAATCGAACACGACAACATCTTGCTGTGAGGCGACAACGCTACCGCAGCACCACTACTGTTTAGCTAGAGTAATTTAGAAATTACTACTGACCATTTTCACTTTTAAGTAAGGGATTTAAGTTTGTGCCTAAAACATCACAGAGTATTTCAGACTTGTTAATAGAATTAAAGATTTTTACTTGAAAATTGAATTTGGCAGTTCAACTCACTGAACAAACAAAAAAAGAAAAAAGTTATTGGTTGCATTTTTAAAGCAAAAGGACTTGCACGACCTACAGAAACTTCTTCTTGGTAGAAAGTCTTGTCAGAAAAATTTAAATCAGTTTAACATCCAAATTTCAATGAGAGATGAAACTATTCTGTGTACATTGTCTATGTGGATTTGTAATGCTTTTTATTTGGTTATAAAGAGCTGTTAAAGTGAGAACTCTAGAAGGCTCTGAGTATGAAGCATGTATGTTCCTACCTGTGCCAGTATAGATTTTTGCTAATGTTTTAGTTTCTTCTTATACCCTACAAATTTGCAGAATGATGAATTGGTAGTACTCAATCTGCATGTGTGGGTGGGTGTGTGTGTGTCAGAGTGAGAGTAAATGCCCACTGACAAACTGGTGTCTTGTCCAGAACTGTTTCCCACTTTATGCCCACTGCTTGGTGGGACAAAGTCTGGCTGTCTGTGAACCTGAAATGGATTAGGCAGATATTAAACAGTGATGGATGATGTAAATATTAACAGACAAATTTGTATAAATTATGAGAGCAGAAGGAGATGAGGTAAATGAAGGATAAGGTAAAGAAGTGTAAAATTATGAGATCTGGTGTCTATAACCCAGGATGAACATGTGCATGCAACAGTTTTGCAGATTATGAGAGAAAAATAATCTGCTGAGTAATCTAACATCCATTTCAAACAATTCTTCACAGTGTAGCTCAACAGTGAGAACAGCTGATCGGATGCAAACTGTACAGTTGAGTTACAGGTGTTCTTGTGGACAAAAGTTTTTTTACCTCTCTACAGAATACTTGTGTACACAGCACAGTTCTAAAAATCCAAGCTGACCAGCAGTTCAGAAAATTGAGTAATGGTGTGCAGGCCTGTAGTTAATGAAGAAAATATGAAGGCTATGGTTTCTCAGTCTGGAAAGCAGTGAGGGTGTGATCTATACTCACTCTGCAGAAAGTAGTGACTGGAAGAACTGAAGTTGAAAGAAAGCAAAGAGAAAAGGATGTGACTAGCAAGAAAAAAGGAAGCCTAAAGTCAACAGCTATTACTTCAAAAGTCAGTGGTCAAATCTTGATACCTACACCACTGCTTATAAAACTGTACAGACATTCAGAGAGGCATGGGACAATAAAAAGAATCGTGGCTGGTTGGCTGCTAGGAGTTAAACCGCACGTCTGTGAAGATACAAGGCACAACTGCAAATGCTAAAGACTTGCAGGTCAGCAACTATGACACAGCTGCAAAAATGGCTGAATTCGGTAGCTTAAGGTTAACTAAAAGGGATATGGTTAAGAATCTCTTACATTCCCATGATAAATCCAAACAATTCCTCATGAAAACATCAATGGAGTTAGACTAACGAAGATGCCCTTGTGCATTTTCTTCAATTTGAGTTAAGTGTTTGGAGCCCATAACACACTAACTTGTCAACAAAACCAATGGAGAAGAAACATGCATCATCTTTAAAACTGGTTATGCACTGCTCCACTGACACTACACACAGACATCCTTCATTGGATGAAAAGTGGTTACCTTAAACTGCAGAATTTACAAAGGTCAGATTAAGAGAATAATCCATATGGCCAAACCAAACCTAATGCTAGAAAAGGAACACAGAGAATAAAGTAGTGATTATGTATATAGAAGGATAAAGATTAAAACTAATGGAAAACGGAGTGTATGACTGGGCTCAGGCAGAAACATATGCATGTAGTGGGAAGGAAATGAAAAACAAGTTAGGCTACCTACAAACTGAACGGAGTGGTATAGTAGTTTAGGCAGCTGTTACATGATTGAAAAAACACCTTTGCATATTTCAAACATCTGACAACTATAGTTTTACAAGCAGGAGCTATTGAAAGTCATACCCATCAGAGCAGCAAACATGCCATAGATATGAATGCCTTAAAATGCAACAGCTACAAGCTGTAATGGACAGCTGTTTGCATCCTATCATTACACAGACTATTAATACTAAATGCCCAGTCCACTGTTCTGATGATCAAGGGGAGAAGCTCAGCATCACTATCTATAAAGCAGTCAACAGCTGCAATCTACTTCACCACTGCCAAAATGAATATTTCATCAGTTGTCTGGACTGCTGCCATTAAATTATCAAATCAGAAGTTTAGAATACAGAGCTGATGCAATGCACACAACATCCATACATTCTAATCTAACATCTTAAACTGTTGGTAGTACTTGCCTTTTCATAGAACATCGTTTCACTGTGACCTGGACATTAGTGCAAACTGAAGTTTTCTGTTAACCAAAACAACTATCTCAAAAGGACTGCTTGCTTGGACACACTGACACATTCTAAATTATAACTTCTTATATTCTTTCTTCAGATTTAACTTCTTTCCCTACACATATATTTTATTGTGACTTATTATCCCCACTATGTGACAGAGTAGTCTGTGCTAAATGAACGCAATCTACTGTAACATGCATGGAGAACCTTTAGTTTTATGACAAGCTATCACCTGGTCTTCTACAGTTTCAGGCTCTGTCTCTCGCACACACAGACACACTATTGTCTCTGAGGTATTGTCATACTAAGCATCCGAGCTGCACACTTTCTTTTCACACTAGCATTTTTCAAGTGTCTTTTTTTTTAGTCAGTGAGAAAGAAATTATGCACTTCTCCTTCTAGGCACAAGTGGATATTTAAGCACATTTGTCTAATATCAGTAACTTAATAGCTCCTGATGAAGGGTTCCTGTTAGCTTGAAAGCTTGAATAATTACAAAACCTATGCTGGTCCAACAGACGGTATTAGAAATCACCCCTGTGTTGTAGTGCCTTTGTGATTTATGTCAGTGGACCGCCACAGTACTTCTTAATTTTTCCACTAAATCAGATGCGTATGACAAAAAGCCACCCAAGCCTCCATATTATTAAAGTTGTGTCAACAACAAAAAGCACTTTCTGACAAGACTCAAGTTCTCGCCTTCAGATGGAGGAGTGGGTAGGGGATGGTTTTGGCATAATGATTAAGGTCTTCATCTTATAGACACAAGGTACCTTGCCTTTAGGGCAGTTAGCCTAGTATTCACCTATGAACATGAAATAATGGTCACATCTATTTTATACAAAACATACTTCAGTGCAATTACCTGCATGTTTCTACACACAAAGCTTCCTTGCAGACTTATGATATCCTGTTAACCACAAGAGGGATGAAGTGGCTCTCTCTGTCAGTTCTTAAACATCTATCTTCTTTCAAATTTCAGGTACAGCTAGAATTAGCTGGTTTACTTCCAGTACTCATGTGTACAAAAAATACAATGCATCTAACATTTGAAGATAAACATTCCCAAAGAAAGTCATAAATGGGTGTTGGGGGAAAAACTATTGGCTTGGGGACAGCTATATATTGAGGTACCATATGATTAAATCTGTTGCTGTTCCTTTCAGTGGGAGAAGTAGCAAGACAAGAGAGTACCACTTTATAAATGGATAGATATTTATGGATTATGTTACCATCAGCAACAAAAAAAACATACAGAAAAAAAGGCAGGAACTTGAACATGACAGTTGGACTAGGAGGAGATATACTGGTAGGAAGAGCAGTAGTAATGATGCTGAGGATGATGTTGGCACACTTTATGTATATGATCATGCACACAGTAGTTTTACCAAAGGAGTCATGGGGAGGGAGATACACAAGTTTTGTGATAAACTTGTATAAATGGGAGAGGGAAGGATAATGGCAGATGGAGGATGTTACAGGATGGAGATATCCAGTTTGAAAGGCAATTAGTGTCAATAAAAAATTCAGGAGATTAGAGCTCAGTGAGAAGCTAATCTGAGGTGGAAAGTGTATGGTGAAAATGAGAAGGTACGAGACTCCAAAGGATGCATTCGCTGATGTCTGAAGAGTGCAAAACATATATGTAATATTGGAAGGTACAAGTAAGAGTTCATGGGATATAAAGGATTGTGGAGTAGTAGATGAGTGTATGTGGGAAGACGGTACTGAATGAAAATGGGTGGGAAAGTGAGAGACAAAGTTAAGTGCAGGAATTGAAAATAATATCTGGGCTAGGGGTATGCCACAGACAAACATGGGCAGGTGTGTAAAGCACTACACAAAGGGAGCTGGAGAAATGGGAGAGAGGAGAAGAAAAGGGAAAACTGGTGCTTACAAACAAAGGGATTGGGAAGCACAGAAGCAGTAAGAGAAAGAAAGAAGAAAGACAACGGAAAGAGTTTTGGAAGGAAGTGTAGATGGTTAATACAGGTAGGGTTACCACCTGTCCCACTTTGCGAGGGATAGTCCCTCTTTGGACAGTTGTGTCTTGACAAAAAAATTTAAAAATGGCAAATGTCCTGAGATTTTAGGACAAAATTATTTCCTATATTTTATGTAATAGTTGCATAAAACAGTTATTCTGTATCTAAAATACCTAAATGTTATAAGAAAGAGAATAAGCAACTAAAATGCTACAAGAATAAGCTTTTATTTAGGCAAAAAAGTTAAGTTCTATCCTTTGTACTGACTGTGGGTATGTGTCAGCCTGTAAAATCTGATGTTTGTACGGAAAATGTCCCACTTTGGCCATCTGAAAAGGTGGCAACCCTAAATACAGGACATATAGAATTGGGGCTGGTTTATGAAACGAAAGCCATTTAAGTTAATGACTGAAAGAATGATGGGGATGGTGAATGAGGGAAATGTAGGATGGAAGGGTTAGATAATGTAATGTGGTACAGCAAACACGTGGGTAAAGCCAGGATGAAAAAAAGCAAACGATTTTTCAAAAAACATTTACGGAAGAAACATGAAGAGGCTGTGATAGTATTATTACTTTGGATTGTTAAGGATGTGCAACCTTTAAAGAGAAAGACAATATTAATGACAGTGAAGAATTGGGTGATGCATCGGGACAGGAAGTGGAAGAAGGAAGGTAAAGCAGGGAAAGGAAATATGGAAAAGGGTATAAGGGGATAAATGGCATTTGCTGAGGCTAGCTGACAGTGTTAAGGTACATGTCCCAAAGAGATAAAAAGGGAAGTATGGAGGGAAATGAAAAACTGGTAAAAGAAGGATAAGTAAACAATGGTTCAGGGAATGTCATTTAAAGGTAGGAGTATGTTGTTAGCCTATGGCATGGAGGCATAAAGGCAAACAATAAGTAGGTTGGGGGTGTTGTTGAAGACAACAATGGGGGAGGCATGACTATTTATGTAGCATGATACTGACAAAATAGTAATATTGCATTATACATTATATGTAGACCCTGATGGAATGTATGCTCTTCAATATTTAAAAAATAAGTTCATACATAATTAAGATATTTTACTTAACAAATTTAAAGATTAACACTATGCACAGATAAATCCATTACAGTGCTTTACTAACAGGGAACAGAAACCAAGCTAGTTGTTCTTCCTTTAAGAATTATCACTGGATTCCTCTCTGTGTTTTTCCCTCTAACTACCTCCCAGCAGATGACCAGCAGAAGACACCAGACTATCTCCATATTCACCGGGTCTACTGGACCTTCATTAGCCACCCCCAGGCTCATTGGTTCATCTCGACCTATTAATGGGGCGGCTGAGGATATCGAGGATACTGGTACAATGTCATACTGCTGTTGGGGACTGTGCCTTAACCCTCATAATACATGGCAGGCAGGCAGGCATGCATGTTCAGCAACAGCTGCCTAAGGAAACTGCAAGCTCACTTCTATGTATGTGCTATACCGCTTATAGCGTGGAACTCAGCAGGCTCCTAAAGATACTACAGTGAGCCTCCCTCAACCAGGATGGGTAAGCCAGCATTAACTATTCATTAGCATCCACCCCAGTGTGGTCCCCCCAGCATGTGTGCCTCTAGTCAAACAAGGGCTGTCTGTAGTGCAGCTAGGGCTTTATCCCTCTGCACCATGGGTTCCCTCTCTGTGTTGATTAGAAGAGAAGTTTCTACCACAAGCTGCTGCTTCTTTTGGCTTTTCCCGGTTAGGGGTCGCCACAGCGGATTACCTGTCCGCTCATGATTGGCAGTGGAGTTTTACAGTATCGAGTTGCCAACCTTCCACAGAAGGCACACACATGCACGCACTCACACCTAAGGCCAATTTAGAGTGTCCAATCGACCTACAGCATGTCTTTGGGATGTGGGAGGAAAGCAGGGCACCTGGAGGAAATCCACGCGACCACAGGGAGGACATGCAGACTCCGCAAAGAAGGCACCCCAGCCGAAGCTTCTACCACAAGCACTTCGCATAAAATTCAGGCATCAGATACCTGCTTCAAAAATGATGCCCATAACAGATCACATAAACACCTGTCCTCTACTGTTCTTTTTTTCAGACTGACTTTTGACAGAAAATTTACTAAAATTTTACTGTTGTAATGACAAAAAGAAAAACTATTTTCCAGAACTGTACATCTGAGAAGTAACACAGGCTAGATGTTAAATAATTCCCTACAATCTCACAACAAAACAAACAAAAATCACACACATAATATACACTGACACTAATTCTTGGACACTTGAAAGCTATTCACTGTTTACTTAATTCACCTCAGATAAGGATGAAAGGACTGGAAGTAATGCAGAGACTATCTTTCACCATGTCAATACAAAGGCATGGCATTCAGTAAATAGGAGGGTTACTGATTAGCAATATCAACAAACTCCACAAATTAGCTCTATTTCATTAGCTCATATGAAATGGTTACTGAAATATTATATTTTGCATCATGAGTAGAAGACTAGTTAAAATAAAAGCAAAAACATATCTAACAGGCAAGTTGTCAGCTGTCTTTTAATGAGCTTGCAACAATTCTTCTGGTTCCATTATGAAGCTAAATATGTTTACATGTGATTAAGTATATCTATTTATATATTTATACTATATATGTGTGTGTGTGTGTGTGTGTATATATATATATATATATATATATATATATATATATATATATATACACACACATACACACATACACACACACAGATAGATATACATATATATATATATATATATATATATATACATACACACACACAAATACACACACATATATATATATATATATATATATATATATATGTAAATATATATGTATATATGCAGAGAGAGAGAGAGAGAAAGAGACCGGGGGGCTCCTTTCTTCACAAATTACAGTCTAGATGAAAATGGATGTGGACATAAGTGGCATACAGCCCTGCAGCACACAGTGGGAGCTGTCATACTTCCTGTCATCAAAATGCTGAAGAGATTAGCATTTCAGATTTATGTACGTGACAGAAAAGCAATGACAGATATTTTTGGAATGTTCACTATTTAAACAGCCGAATAGACAATGATACAAGTTGATAACGTAAACCATGACTCAACCCTTTTCACAATGGGAAGTATTAGTTGATATTATTTTAATGAAGTAATCCAAAATTAGGCACTGGAGGCCAGCAGTTCCAACACACAAGTAATTTAATGTTCAAACACAGCAAAAGGAACACACATCCACAAATAACAAACTCTGATAAAAACACTTCCCCTTACGTTTTTGTCTCATAGAACTTCATCAGATGGGCAAAAACATCATAGTTACCTAGTTAAATAACTTTTCCTGTTTGAAGAGACCAATGATATCAGTGATTCAATTAGTTACAAAGATACAGGAAGAGTGGATTCTAAACTGCATGTGTGTTCCTTTTGCTGTGTTTGAACATTAAATTACTTGTGTGTTGAAACTGCTGGTCTCCGGTGCCTAATTTTGGATTACTAGTTACGTTTTGGGCACTTTTACCACATCTTTACTGTTTAATTATTTTAATGAAAGCAGAATGTTCAGATAAATGTGGGCGAGGTGGGGAATGTCACAGGGAAAGCATTATTCTTAGAGTACAGCCTGTTATGACAGCAGAATCAGTGAAAGACAATCACATCAGCTTCCTGCTAAAAGAATAGCAAGTTACACTTTCTAGATTGACAACACTGTAAATTAAGAAAACATTAATAGATAGCCTAGTATGAACCTATGAACCTATAATGTCAAAAGAACAAAATAGGTGGGAGGCTGGCATAACGGTTAAGGTGTTTAACTTACAAACACAAGGTCCAGGGTTTGGTTCTCACATGGTAACTGACTACATTTAAAATGGCCCACAATCTATGAACCTACGAACATCTGTACATCACTTTAGCTTAATATAATTGGCAGTTAACCAAATGTATTAACTATAAAGACAACAACCTACAGCTCTGCCATAACACAAATACAAAATATATGTTAATACATAAAGAAAGAATGCCATATTGATGATTAACCCTGCTCCAAATTATGAGACCGGTCCTGTTACTGTTTCCAACTGTTACAAAGTCAACTTTAAAAGTCCTACTATGACTTTGTTTTCCTGTGCATGGACCACATTTTACCAGTCACAACACAAGAAAGTCACATTTCGGTTAAAATGTATTTGTACATCTACTCCTGGCCATCAAAATGATAAAGGCAGTACCCAACAATAAAACTATATAAAAAACAAGTTATACTGAAAACATATTTATACTAAAACAGCCTCTCTTTCACTGCATTCTGATATAATGCTACAATTGCTCAGTTTACATACTGCAACAGAGTGGTGTTACTGCTAGTTATTCTAATAGCGTACTTCAAAATTCATTCATTAAAGTATGGACAGTCTAGCACCATATTTTGGGAGTCATACAAAACCTTTCACTTTAGCAGGGTAAAACATATATCATATGTATGCATACACGTGTGTCTGTGACATATGAGAGTCACACACACATATACAGGTACACAAACACGCACAATATTAAAACCGTTAAGAGCACCAGTTTTAAAACCGTGCAGTTTATTATATTCTCATGAAAATAAGGTTCTTCCAAGCAAAAAGAAAGTTAATTTATTTTACTTTATTTAGGTTTCTTGACTAGGTAGTGGGCTGACCCACAGGGGAAACATTGTAGCCAAAGCACAGGTTTGCAACACGGCAAAACAGGAATACAGAAATGATCAACAGAGATATAGCAAACCTCCAGACACTGGACCCAACCCAGTTTGGTTTCTTCAAGGGCAGATCATGCTTACTCAATATGGTGGACTTCTTTGAGAAGGTAACCAATGCAATGTATGAGGGAAAAATGGTTCACACTACCTACACCTTGACCTGGCCAAGGCATTTGACACAATATCCCACTCGGGCATTGTTGACAAACTCACAAGGTTAGGTACAAACTCATATGTCACTCAGTGGATAGCCAACTAGCTTACAGACAGGACCCAGGAAGTTAGAATTGGGGAGTTCACCTCTACAAAGAGGCCAGTCACAAGTGGAGTGCCTCAGGGATCAGTTCTTGGACCGCTCCTCTTTAGCATTTACTTCTCTGAAGTCAAGACCAATGTCAGTGGTCTCTAGATGACTAAAATTGCAGATGACTGTAAATTACGAGCTATCATTGAATCCCACAAAGACACAAATGTTCTCCAGGAGGGGATGACACAGACAAACAACTGGTGTCAGAGCCATGGACTAAAACTAAATGCCAAAAAAAGCATAGTAGTATCCTTTGCAAAGTCATTCACCCCTGGTAACTATCATATTGACAACACACCCCTTAGAGTTTTCCCAGTAGTCAGGGACTTAGGGACACACACAGATAGTAATCTGGCTTTTGACCATCACGTGTCTACAGCAGTGAGGAAATCATTCTATGCTGCGCAAGTTATAAACAAAGGTATGGAATCTAAGTCCAAGGAACTCATTGTTCCACTGAATTCGACATTCATCAGAGCCATCACTGAGTACAATGCCTCCTTTGGTATGTACCTAACCAGGCATATGTAACAATTGGAATGTCCAGAGATTCCTCACTAAAAGAATACAGGGACTAAGCAGAATGTGCTACGCATCTGTCCTCAAGGCCCTATCCTTGTATTCCGTCTCCTACAGGCTTTTGAGGGAAAGTCTATGCCTTGCATATAGAGCACTGTCAGACCCCACTCTGATGGACCTCCTGCATATCCACAAAACAAACAGCACCTGAATAACCCATTCTAAAGACTTAAACCTTGCCTGTGATATAAATAGGACCTGCTGAAGAGACAGGTATGTATCCCAGAGACTACCCTGTCTATGAACAGGCTTCCCATCCATGTGAAGCATAGCTTCTCCCTAACCCAATTCAAGTGCAACTTGGACAATTGGATGAGTAAACAGGAAATTCATCCCTGGTTTGGCATCTATATCTCTAATGGACACAGGCAACCTGTAAATGGTTCATCTCCCAGGCGTCTGCTTGTGAATGTTTCATCTCTCAAACCCCTGCTTACACTTGTCAAGGGTATCAGAACTTCTCAGAGATTTGGGATCCATGGCTTGGTCATTAGCCTAGTAAACACCTATGAACCTATAAAATAATACAAGATTACAATACAAGTACAAGAGATACATGTGTACATTCAATGGGTCTACATTAGAACACTGAAGTTTCAGAACTTCGAATGTTCCAATATCGACCCCTAGTAACCGAAAACTCGAAAATTCAGAACAGCGAATTTTTTCCTAGGGAAAAAATGTGCTGTTCTAAAACAGATACAAACAACACAAACACACCAAACAAACAGCAATCCACACACATACACCTAAAATATTACATCTAACCCTACACTAAACTGTACATACACCACTATCTACCCACTTACCTTAACCCAAACCCTAATCCTAAGGTCCGTCACTATCGCACACACACCTTACCCGCACCCTAACCCTAACTCACCTACCCCACCCTAACCCTCACATCCACACATTCGCACACTTACCTGACCCGCGCCCTAACCCTAACTCACCTAACCCGCCCGAACCCTCACGTCCACACAATCGCACACTTACCTGAACCTGACCCGTAACTTTCCACCCCAGTGCTGAAAATAGCGAAGAGACAGGAACGGACAACCGAATTCTTTCCCTAGGAAAGAATTTGGTTTTCTGAAACTTCACTATTTTCAGCTTTCGCTTATTAGCGATTGATATTAGAACATTCGAAGTTCTGAAACTTCGATGTTCTAATATAGACCCCATTCAATAAGGGTAATACAAGTCTTGTAGTCTAAGTACAAAACAAATACCTTTAACTCAGTCTTGTATTGTTTAGATACCATATCCTTTAGTGGCGCTCTCCAGATTCCTCAGCAACAACAATTTCTTGTTTCTTCTTCCAGGTCTTACTTCACTACAGTTTACTCCTTCTCTTGCAGCAACTGTTATGGACACTTAGTAGCTCCATTTCACAAAAGGCAAATGCTCTCTATCTGGCTTCTCTCAGCCTTCTCTTTATATATTGCATTCAAAAGCTTAAACAAACCTGCTCTTACTAGTACAGCCAGGTATATTTCTGTTCTTAAAGCAACAGATACAACTTAAAAACGTCATTTAATGCATCACTATATTTACAACAGAGTCTTTATTACACTACTATAAACATTATTCTCTCCACTGTTTTTACATTTTGAGTAATTTATACTCTCTTATTTGGTGAGAACTACCACATAATGTCACACATGACTACCCAGCTTGAAACCATTAGTTTTATGCATTTTGAATGGGTAGTGTGCCCAAAACAGGCCATCTGTACTACTCTGGATCAGTTATGGCTTGTTCTGGATATTATCATAGCAGTAGCGAGTGTAGATCTAAAACACTCCCCCAGGCCCATCTCTTTACCGCATTCTACCCAATTAACCCTTTCTGCACTTGCTTTAAGTCCTTTTTAATTTAATTACATTTTTTCAAACTATGTGTGGACTAATATTGCTACATATTCAAGTGTGCCAGCTTGCACTGCATGAGAATTGTATTTACTACTGCTTTTGCTACTTTTCTGGAAAAAAAAAATTCATCTGCTTTTACTGTACTTGTTTCTTCCTACTTTATTTTGCTTTTGCGTCATCATAAAAGTACTCAGTTGTACTTATTACTGCTTGGTGTAACTCATTCTAAGCCTTTTAGTTTCAACACTTGGGCTTCAGACCAGTTGTTTTACATTGAGAGGGTTTGTGGTCTGCACTGTAGTGGCAGAACAGGTAGCTTACATCCTTCTAAGTTGGGAACTGCTGATTGAGGGCTCAGTGTCTGTTATTCTAAAAGTGTATTAATTCTGGTTTAAGCACTTGGGCTTTCAGGCCAGTTATTTTACATTAAGAGGGTTCGTGGTCTGCACTCTTGTGGGAGGAGAGGCTGGACTCTGCCCTTCTGAGCTGGGAATTTCTGGTTAAAGGCTTATAGTGCATGCATATCTGAACTGCTTCTTACTGAAATTGGTACACCTTGTTTGCTGTAGCATAGACTAGATCCAGGCCTGCTGAATCTAGCTTTGTTTGTATAACTTGAGCACTAATCCAGGCATTCTTTAAAGTATTCAATTGTATTTATTACTGCTTGGTAGTAACTTGATTAAAGTGTAGCTATCATTCTAACTCTTTTGGATTAAGCACTTGGGCTTCAGACCAGTTGTTTTACATTAGGAAGGTTTGTGGCATGCACTGTGGTGGCAGGACAGGTAGCTTTCATCCTTCTAAGTTGGGAACTGCTGATTGAGAGCTCAGTGTCTGTTATTCCTAAAGTGTATTAGTTCTGGTTTATGCACTTGGGCTTCAGGCCAGTTATTTTACATTAAGAAGGTTTGTGGTCTGCACTCTTGTGGGAGGAGAGACTGGACTCTGCCCTTCTGAGCTGGGAATTTCTGGTTAAAGGTTTATAGTGCCTGCATATTTGAACTGTTTCTTACTGAAATTGGTACACCTTGTTTGCTGTAGCATAGACTAGATCCAGGCCTGCTGAATCTAACTTTGTTTGTATGCTTGTTGTTTGTTTGCTTGTTATTTTCCTGGAACGCTAATTCCACCTAAAATGCGGCTTCTCAGCGCTTCTGGGGATCCCTAGTGATATCTGCATTGCTTACTGTACTTATTTCCTTGTTTCACTTGAAAGAAAGTTACTGTTTGTCGTTTTTGCATTTAAGTTACCTGTAACACATTGCACTTAAGTTACCTGGCACTTGCTCACTAAAGCAATTATATAAGTCAGCACTAAAAATTAAAAGCACTACACCCTCACTCCCCATTGGCCCTTGTTTTCAATTATAAAGGAATTCCCAATATTATTCTAGCATGTCCAAAGGTCAGTTGTCAATCTCCTCTCTGGTCCAGCTGGTGAATCTGGGAATCTTGAGGCAATGTTACAACTGCCTCATGTACACAGACAACCCTGTCCTCCTCCCAACAAATTCCAACACATGTGAGAGATGCAACCATTGAGCCAAACTGGAGGCTAAGCTCTCTCAACACAGTACTGGCATAACCAGTCAGGAGGAGAAGGCAGCAAACCAAACACATAATCACACAAAAACATACTCAGAGGCTCAAAATAAAGATCTGCCTAAGCAGCAGAGACCTCCAAAGCAGACACCCAAGCAACGGCTACCCCAAAACAAAACACGTACAACACATATCTCACAAAGCCAGTGTGCCGAACAGTCACAGCCCTTAAGGCTAAACAGCACACCTGATACACTTGTAATAGGTGACTCTATCATCAGGCACACTGACGTCCCGCTCACCAGGCTGAACAAGGAGAAGGTCACGGTGAGCAGCCTGTCGGGTGCTAGGATCCGCCACATAACACAAACACTCAGGTCACTCCAAGGCAAGTACAAATATGACTTAGTCATTGTCCATGCTGGTGTGAATGACCTGAGACGTACCTCCCTGGACTACATGAAAAGAGACAGAGGAGCTCTCTGAGCATGTAGCCCAGGCCGGTATGACCCTGACCTTGAGTAGCATCTTACCCTCACCAAGAATGATGCCACAATATGAAGACAAGATAATCAATTTCAACAATTGGCTTAAGTACTGGTGTCATTCAAAGGGGATCCAATGCCTGTCAGCCTGGGATGATATGCTCAACAAGCCACGATGCTTCGCTAGGGAAGGCTTGCGCCTGTCACCCCTGGGCTTTCGGATATTGGCAAAAGCTCTTGCTACCCCCATAGTGCCTTTTTTAGGCAAGGCTCAAAAGACAAACCCACCTCCATAGGTATCACAAGGGATAAGAAACTAAGAGTAATGCTACTCAACACCAGAAGTCTAAACCTCAAGATGCACTCACTTGAAACTCTCCTTAGCATGGAGAACATCGATATCTGTGCAGTAACAGAAACCTGGTTCAGGGCTTCCGAGAGCACCCCAGCACTACCAGGTTATACCTCATACCATGCTTTTCGGCCCCAAAACTTGGACCGAACCACAAAAGGAGGGGGAGTATCGATATTCATCAAAGATACCACACTTCCAGGTTGGTGGCAAAGCACGAAGCATCAGAGACTATCCATGTGCAACTAACAGTGGGTAAAACTGCCTTTCAGTTTATAGCCTGCTACAGACCATCCTCCCAAACCCAGGAACCTCACTCGGCCTTCCTGAGAACACTAGAAAATATGAAGGTCTCTCCAAACACCATTATATTGGGCGACTTCAACTACCCAAACATAGACTGGGAGCATTACTCTAGCTCCAACACCCTAGCCCAAAGGTTCCTAGAATTCATAAACTCAAATGCTATGGAACAACTTGTTACCACTCCCACAAGAGGGACCTGATCATCACCAACATGGGGACTCTATGCTCCAGACCAGAAGTGTATCCCTCACTGGTAAGATCAGACCATAAACTGATCTCACTGGATATTCACATCCCGACCCCACCCCCTGCCCAGAAAACCACAGTGAAAAACTTCTCTAAAGCAAATTTCACACGCCTCAAAACCGAGGTGAAATCCTTCAAAGCCCCAGGGCCTGTGGAAAATACGGCCCAGACGGCAGAATCCTTTATAAATGCATTCTATGAACACCTTCAGGAATGCATGGATCATGCAATCCCAAATAAAACCAAGACCCAATCCTCCAAAGGCAGACGTCCTGTCTGGTGGACCCCAGCCATAAACAAACTATACAATAGAAGGAGGAAGCTACTACATGATAGAGCAAAATCCCAAAAAGGGAAGGCATCTCTGATCAGTATTAGCAAAAAACAAAGGGCACTCATAAAATCGTCTAAGGCCAGCTTCGAGAGAAAAATTGCACAGGACACTAAGGATAATCACAAGGCTTTCTTTAGTTATGTTAGGAACCTGGGTGGGAATTCCCAGATATGCTCAGAATTAGTCCAAAATGACAATAAATACACCGAACCCACAGACATTGCCAACATCCTAGCTGACAGGTTCAGTGCAAACTCCCTCCCCCCCACCAAAAGGGCAAATATCTATCCCAGCAGAGTGCTGCCCCCCCCCTGACATCTCAGATGCTCAGGTAAGAGCCGCCCTCTCCAAAGCAAAAAACACAGTATCAATGGGACCAGACAGTGTCCCGGGCTGCGTCCTACATGAACTCCAAGAAGAGCTAAACCCAAACATAAAACTACTGTTCAATCTCAGCCTTACTACAGGATATGTACTCAAAGAGTGGCGTACAGCAACAGTGGTCCCTCTCCACAAAGGTAGTGCCTCAATGGACCCTGGAAATTATCGCCCCATAAGCCTGACTAGCTTGGTCTGCAAAGCTATGGAAAGGATCATCATGGACCTCATAAATAAAGATATTGGGGACCTACAAACACTGGATCCTACCCAGTTCGGCTTTGTTAAGGGCAGATCCTGCCTCTTAAACCTGGTCGACTTCTTTGAAACAGTCACCAAGGCCATTGACGAGGGGAAGGTGGTCCACACAGCCTACCTGGACCTCGCAAATGCCTTCGATACAATACCCCATTCGGGCATTATAGATAAGCTCACCAGCTTAAATACAAACCCCTATGTCACTAGATGGGTTGCAAACTGGCTCATGGACAGAACCCACATGGTTAGAATTGCTGGAGCCATGTCAGAGTCCAAACCAGTTACAAGTGGCGTCCCACAAGGCTCAGTCCTGGGACCTCTCTTGTTCGGTATATATTTCTCGGAGGTACAGGCCAACACAGAAGGACTGTGGCTGACCAAGTTCGCAGATGACTGCAAACTGGGCGCCATAATCGACTCTCCAGCTGACACAAGCATCCTCCAAAAGGGCCTCATAGAAACAGACAACTGGTGCCAGAGCCATGGCCTCAAGCTAAACGCCAAAAGTGTATAGTCATCCCTTTGACAAAAACAAAGTGCCCACAAATTACCACATAGGTGGTAATCCATTAAGTACAGAAGAAGTAATTAGGGACCTGGGGACCCAAGTTGATAGCAATCTCTCATTTGACAACCACGTGGCCAAAGTGATTAGAAAAACATTTTATATAGCCCACCTAATCATGAAGGGATTCACATCTAGATTAGGGGAGGTCATCGTGCCTCTTTACTCATCCCTCATCAGGCCCATAATAGAGTACAATGCCCCTTTTGGGATGTACCTTACCAAACACCTGCAGCAACTGGAAAGACCCCAAAAGTACCTCACCAAGAGGATCAAAGGGCTCAAACAGATGCCATATGCTGCCCGGTTAAAGAAACTCCAGTTCTACTCAGTGGCATACCGCCTGCTCAGAGGCGACCTGTGCCTGACGTATAAAGTCATGTCCAACCCGGAATTAAGGGACATGCTGCACCTCAAAAAATCCAAATCCCATCGAGCTACACGCTCAAGAGACTTGAACCTCAGCACTGAAATAAATAGGACATGCTGGAGGAACAGATTCATAACCCAGATGCTCCCTTCACTCTGGAATAAAATCCCAGTCCAGGTTAGGCAGAGTCCCTCATTGACTCTCTTCAAGAGGAATCTTGATGAGTGGATGGGATATCGTAGGTTTACCCCGGGTATCACTTCTGTGTCACTGTCACTGTTAGACAGAGGCATAGTATACTAACCTCGAAAAAGAGCATAGCAAAATTAATTTAAAATGGGTGGCGAAAGCCAAACATACTCTGGCTAGGCTTATAAATGCCCTAGGGCAGATATAGCCTAGTATGAACCTATGAACCTATAAATGTGTGTGTGTGTGTGTGTGTGTGTGTGTGTGTGTGTGTGTGTGTGTGTGTATATATATATATATATATATATATATATATATATATATATATATGTGTATATATATATATATAGGGATCCTATTCTGAACATCGAAAGCACGTTTAAGCGAAATGTACTTGAGTGAATTCACTTTAGCAAAAGTGCATTTTCAAAAAAAGAAAAAAAAACACTCATTTTGCATGTAGATTTAGTTGTACATCAACATGTAGTGTTGACTGTACAAGTAAGCAAACTGTTGCTTAGATCATGGTACAGCAGGGATAAGGGAATATTCCCTTTTCCCCACTGTAGTGCGATCTCGTTGTGAGAATATTAAAGTAGAGGGGGTGTGGGGTGCCCAGCCCCCCTACATGGGGGATGCAGGGGGGCTTGCCCCCCTGCATAACCGTGAGTAGTGTTTTATTTGTGTAGGTTTTTTTGCATGTTGGGTTTTTTTTTTTTGTGAAAGTGCATTTTTGATAAAATGCACTTTTGCGAAAGTGAGTTTGCTTATGTACGTTTCGCTGAAACGTACTTTCGATGTTACAACACAGATCTATATATATATATATATATATATATGTGTGTGTGTGTGTGTGTATGTATATATGCGCATAAACACACACACAAACACGCACATAGACAGACATAAAGAGCACATATTTATTTTTCTTTCCTTATATATGCATATACACATGTGTATGTGTTTATGTGCCTGAGTGTATACATGCTCAATTGTAATACTTACAGTAAGAAAGCAGACAGCCCAACTAATCACTTTCACATTGTCCTGGTCCACCACTTCAGCTCAAGTCAAGGGGTACATAAAATGGTATGGGGTGCAACAGATCGAGTGATATGATGGGCATACTGGGGGCAGTGTAGGGAGCAAACAAAATCGGCATAAAAGTTTAAAACAGATTCTTGTGTACACAGCCTTTTTTCAGTTTTTCAAATGAAGACAAAATTATACACAGCAAAAACTGTTACTAATATGGGAATAGAGGCAGAATGTTTTTCATCTCTATCTACCACAAGATTCATAGAAGTAGTGGGCAGTTCCATACAGCATTAGGCACAGTGTTCAGGAGGACTGTGATTCAGAGAAAGTCTTGCTGTTATTTCCACTGTGCATGTACCCTAAGTTATGTTCCTGAATGTCTGTTGAGGTGAATATATTCCATCTTATTTTACATATGCTTGTGTGTGGGTACGTATTTTTAAGAAGTGTGCTTTCTGCAGATTTAGACACTGATGTCAGAAGTACAAAGAATGGGGTACAGCCATACTATCACAAACAAGGGAAAACTAAGGATTAAAGGTCCATTCTGTCAACAAACATTAACACCAGAACAGCAGTTGTGAAGTCCAGTCTTTTCACACTTGTTAGAGAAACTACTGCTTTAACTGTGACTTAACTTACTCATCCACTAGCCATGCTGTTTTTGTTTTTTTAACTCAATAGGTAAAGTTGGTATGCTTTTGCCAAATGCTCATCTGTGCTATCTCCAAGTTGTTACAGTGCTGATTTACATTGCATAACATCAAAAAAGGCTACCTTATTGAACTTATTCTACTCTGTATAACAGTTGCCACGTAATGCTTAATACAGGCGTCAGATAAACACAGATATGTTTAATTCAGCTTGGGTGTAGACTAGACTTAATGTTTATTTGTATTTGTTTGCTACCCACATAAGACAACCGATGAGGTGTATTATACCAAGTCTCAAAGTACCTGTTATGATGTTGATTCCTTCTGGGGAGGGGTACTGGTTAACCCATGCCCATTTCCTACTGCAGACATGAATCTGATTTGATATTCTTCTCTATTTCATTCTACATGTTGTCTTTCGATTTTATCCCATTTGTTTCCACCATATACAGACTTTCATTGCTTTTTCCACGTCTTTTTGGAGAGATGCTACTTCCCACAATTGTGCTCGTTCTTTCCTTGGATCTTGTGCAGTATATTCTCTGAAGCATGCTTTCTCTCAGCATCTGGACTGTTCCTGGGAGTTCTTGAAAGGACAGTTGTGTAAGCTGAACTTACCATAGCAGTAGATGTTCAAATGATCACTGCTTTATGAATTAAGCCCTACATTTTTTGATGCATAATCTGAGTGTGATGTGGATAGGACTGAGCACAGGAATATAGAAGAAATCTTGTAAAAGGAATGCATGCCTGCAACGGAGGAGTACACATATGTTGTTTGTGTTTAATACTGTTGTGAGAAGTCAGGTACTATATGCCTTGTGTCTCATACATGACAGTTCTCCAACTGCTATTCTGAATAAGATAAGCAATAACTTTTTAGCATGAAGCTATGAAACAGAAGACTTTGCAGTTGTCAAGAGAGATTTTTCTTTGAGAGAAAAACTGCTGCACCATTTTTTTAGTAGGTAACTTTTTAGCAATATGAACAAGACATTTAGGACAGATAACACATTGAGAGTGCCACTGGCCAACTCTTGAGACATCATTAAAAGAAAATGGGGGATTTTCACATCAGCTCTGTCATGAAAATTATTGCTAGTATGTATATTTGTTTTATAATATTTCTATTATCATATATTAATGTTTAGTTGTTAAAATTTAAATGATAATTGAGAAAAAAATCATTGCTAGTGAAACGGTTTTAGTTTTAAAATTTACTCAGAGTTACTCATTGTTTGGCTGCAATGCCAGAGAGTTTTTGCTTGCATCGGAAGCCATCCTTGGCAAGAAAAAAGGATTTAAGTATTATTTTGTTCTTGTATTACTTGTTCTCATAGCATTCTCAAAAATGTATTTGCTATTTGTTGTTTTTCCTGCACTTATAATGTTTTAAGTTGCATTTTTCCAGTGCTGTAACGACTGCTGTTCTGCAATTGTGGTGCTCTAAGTACATTGCATCTGGTGCTTTCAGTACTTTTAAGGGATCTCTTCTTGTGTTCTCTGACACTTAAGCTCCAAAACAGTCATTTGAAGGTTAACGTGTGCAATCATGTAATGAGAGAGAGAGCTGATTTCACCTATCTCAGTTGAGAATTTCTGGTGGAAAGCTTACTGTGTGCTTACCTGATCGGCTTGTGGGCACACCTAGCTTAAAACTTGTTTTTTTCTGCTTCTTTGTAAGTCTCACATTTGCGCAAGTCTTGGCTCAGTTATTCAGAGCTGCTCATCGTTTGGCATCAACTCCAGAGAGTTTGAGTGGCAGTTAACGATGCCCTGTGTATATGCAATCACTAGAAGTTGTACTTTTCCCTGTAAGAACTACCACTTAATTTTCCCACTGTTCCTCGCTACTTAAGCAACAACTGCTTTGCACACTGAGCAGCACTGCTACATTAGCTTCAAATTATATTACTGCAGCACAAACTATCGCTGCTCAAAGAGCAACAGGCTTGCACTCTAACTCTAAGCAGCATCACCGCATAGGTTAGCTATAGATTGCACTAAGTAAGCACCCATCCCTCATCCCGTTGCAAACACCCCCAACTCTATTCCCTTGTAAAGCATATTAAGGACCTGCAACAATGGACAGTCACTTTTCTGCTATCTCTGCATGCAGCCTGGTGGACACGGGCATCCTGAGGCAATGTAGGAATTGCCTTATATTTACTGACAACCACTTAATTCAGAAACAGACAAATACAATATGTGAGAGGTGTAATTACACAATGTCACTGGAGGCAAAACTCTCACATACAGACACAAAAAAATGCCAAACAGGTTGTCAGTGACACACACACACACCTACACCTACTAAAGACAAGACACATAGACCTACATATGCAGATGTGCTCACTTGTAACTTACCCAAACCTTAAAAGGCTCCTAGACACAGTCCTCAGAAACTCCACCTGCACTCAAACTAGACAACTCCCACCACAACACATAAAACTACACCTCATAGTGTCTCAGCTACCAAGCTCATAAGGCTTAACACCACATGATCCCATATTTTGGTCATAGGAAACTCCATTCTGAGACATTCTGATGTCACTCTCTGCAGATTGAATAAGGAGAAGGTTACATTTAGTTGCCTGTCAGTAATAGGGCTCACCAGATCATGCAAGCACTCAGGTCACTAAACAACAATGACCAGTTTGACTCTGTCATAGTAAATACGGGCATAAATGACCCAAGTCATACCTCCCTGAACTATATGAAGAGAGACATGACTAAGCTCTCAAAACATGTGTTGCAGATGGGTATGAGGTTAGCATTCAGCAGCATTCTACCTTCTTCAAGGATGATGCCACAATACCAACAGAAAATGATTGACTATCAATTGGTTTAGCTAGTGATAACACTCCAAGGGGGTCCAATATTTGTCAGCCTGGGAGAACATGAGTGACATACTAAAATGTTTTGCCAGGGATGGTCTTCACCTGTCGCTACTAGGCTTTCTGATACAGGCCAAAACATTATCCACTCCACAGTCACATTTTAAGCATTGCCAAAAAAATAAACCTTTCAGCATAACAAAATCTGCTCATAAGCTAGAAGTATTACTACTTAATGCTAAGGTTCTTAACAAGAAACTACACTCCCTGAAGTACTACTCACCCTAGAGAATGCTGACATCTGTGTAGTTACCAAGACGAGGTTCAAAGCTGCGGAAAGCACCCATGGTAGTTCAAGACTATAATGTCTTCACACATTCAGAACACCCAGTGCACATGAAAGGACAAAAGGTAGAAGTGTAACCATCTACATAAACGATAACAGCACCTCAAGAATGGTCAAACATTAAGACAGGCTTTAGCTATTCCATGTCCAACTAACCACAGAAAAAATCCCTTACCATATCCTGGCCAGCTATAGCTCCCCCAACATGAACCAGGAAAATCACACCTAATACCAGAATTTATCAGAATCACTTACCATTCATGATTTATTTCAACTACTCCTCCATTAACTGGGAAGCATAAATGACCAAGAATATGCAGGCTCAAGGATTTCTAGACTTGTTCAATGCAAATGCCCTGAAACAGTTAGTCTGCACTCCCACTAGGGGTATAAATATCCTAGATCTGGTATTCACAAATATGAGGAGCATTACACCACTCAAGTGTAATGTCCACACTGGTTATATTGGATCACAAAGTGGTCTCCCTTAAATATAAAACTAGAACCCCCATCTAACCCCAACACATTTAATAATGTTTCTATGGAAAACTACCTCCTATTAAGCAACAGCATAGCTAATTTCCAAGCTTCCCCAAACCCAGGAAAAACAGAAGTCTATAAGGAGGCATATACAAAAGCCCTGTAAGACCATAAAAACAACTGTACAGAAATGGCAATACCACACTGAAATAAGCCTAGGATAAACTGCAAAAACAAGTCAACCTGTTGGACTCCTGGTAGAAATAGGTTGTACAACAAAAGAAAGAAAATCCTGCCTAGAAGTAAGAGGGAACATGCAGAACAGGGCAAAAACACTCACTGGTCTAAACAAGCAAATCAAGGTACTAGTCAAGTATTAAAAAGTGAACTTTGAGGCAAAAATAACCTCCCAAGCCAAGGCTAACCATAAGGTATTTTTCATTTATATCTGCAATTTTAAGAGTGACATCCAATACTGTGGGGGTTAGTTGTAGATGGCACCACCTATATCCAGCCAGAAGATATAGCAAATCTGCTGGCTGATAAATTCAGCTCAAATTTCACCTCCCCATCAGCCCCGGTTTCCCCCAGGAAATAATGTCCACCATTCCTATAGCAGTTATCACAAAAGAACAGGTCGCCACAAAGGTCTCTAAAGCTAAAAACATGGCTTTGATTAGTCCCAAAAATATCCCTGGATGCCTCTTAAATAGTTTGAAACACGACCTATCAGGACCACTAGGATCTCTACTTAGCCACAGGCTACAGACTAGCTTTGTCCCTGGGGAGTGCAGGACAGCAGCGGCCATCCCTCTGCATAAAAGTGGACCATCAATACACACAAGAAATGACAAACCCTAAGTCTGATTAGTCTCATTTGCAAGGTCAAGGAAAAAATAATCATGGACCTAATAAACAATGACAGGAAATCTCCAAACACTGGACCCAACCCAGTTCAGCTTCATCAAGGGCAGGTCATGCCTGATCAACTGGTGAACTTTTTCAGGAAAGTAATAGGGCCATGGATGAAGGTGAAACAGTGTAAACAGCCTACAATGACCTGGCTAAGGCATCTGACACAATTCCTCACTTGGGTATTATAGATCTAGCTATCCATCCATCCACAGCCCGTTTTCCCATTTCGCACATGGGGATGGGGTGTCACTTTCAACAGTGACCATCATCTTGAGCCAAGGTTAACACCGCCGGGTGGCTATAACAGCACAAAATTACACACAATACACTAGATTACCAGATGGATAGTCAAATGGCTCACATACAGGACACATGGTGTTAGAGTGGGTGAATCCAGAGCCAGCAAGAGGCCAGTTACTAGTGGTGTACCCCAGGGCTCAGTACTGGGACCTCTTCTGTTCAGAATATACTTCTCTGAAGTCATGGCTACTGTAAAAGGCCGTTGGCTGACCAAGTTTGCTGAAGACTGCAAGCTGGGGGCAATCACTGAATCCCCAAATGACGTTGCTATCCTTCTGAAGGGCTTGACTCAGACAATTGATTGGTGCCAGAGCCATGGCCTAAAACCAAATGGAACATAATGCATAATTAGACTCACTGGGAAGTCAAATACCCCTGCACATTACAATATTAATAACGCACCCCTAAGAGTGGTGGTGAGCGATCTAGGTACACAGATAGACAGTAATCTGTATTTCATGTTTTATTAGTCCCTGTTACAGGAGGTCTACTAAATCTTCTTAAAGTACTTAAAATAATTGATATGCCTGTAAATATTATATCCTTAACTGCTGTTCTAACCCTTTTATACAGGAACAATAGCTGCAGTCTTCCATTGTGTGTGGTCACTATATTAAAAGTATAATAAAGTGATACTATTTCTAAAATATTCTTCCCTATACTTTACAAATATCTGTTAGCAATTTAGATGAAGACAGCATTTCTAACATGTAGCTCATTATGTCATAATATCTGTTCTTACTTTCAGGTGTCAACATTTAATGTTTTGACTTATTTTTTTATCCCGCACAATATTGGGAAATTGTTCCATAAAAGTAAAACAGCCTTTTCTTTTTCTAGCATTGTAGTCTTTGTATCTGAAAAACTCCCTTTTCATTTACTAGTTGTATTTTCTTATTTTTTCAATGTTTTATTCCAACTACAAATAATCCTATATTCTATTAATAGTCTTCTGTCATTTTTTCACCATCAATCTCTTAAATATCCTATTCTTTTGTTGACCAATTCCTTCTGGTTTTCTGTGCTACCCCATTTTAATTGTGTGATGATTTTTCTCTGCTTTTCTTGCATGACATGTATTAAATTGTATTCTAGCTCTAAATTTAACATTTTTGTTCCATCATGTTAGTTTGTTCAAGTGCTCCATCTTACATTTCCTATTTTCTCTTTTGCCTTTTACAGTAGATATAAAAAGTGTACCTCTTCAGGTCACTCCACAGATTTTCTATTGGATTTAGGTCTGGCCTCTCGCTGAACTATTCCTTTTGATCTGGTGAAGCCAATCTTTTCTTGATTTGGATGTATGCTTGTGTCATTGTCGTGTTGAAAGGTGAAATTCCTCTTCATCTTCAGCTTTCTAGAAGACGCATGAAGGTTTGGAGCCAAAAATTACTGGTATTTGAAACTGTCCATAATTCCCTCCACCTTGACTAAAGCCCCAGTTCCTGCTGAAGAAAAGCAATCCCAAAGCATGATACTGCCACCACCATGCTTCACCGTGGGGATGGTATTCTTTTGGTGATGCAAAGTGTTGTTTTTGTGCTAAACATACCTTTTGGAATTGTGGCCAAAAAGTTCAACCTTGGTCTCATCAGACCATAACACATTTTCACACATGCTTTTGGGAGACTTGATGTACTGTTTTGCAAATTTTAGCCAGGCCTGGATGCTTTTCTGTTTAAGAAACGGCTTCCGTCTTGCAACCCTACCCCATAGTCCAGACATATGGAGAATACGGGAGATTGCTGTCACATGTAGTACACAACCATTACTTGCTGTTATAACCATTTTATAGTTGCATGTTTCTACAATATAAATAAGCTAGCCTATTGCAGAACTATCAAAGATTACATTTAATTTTCAATAACTGTCATTGTTAAGCATATAAATACAAATAAAATAATCAACAATTCTACCTAGTATTAACCTCAACATTGATTTAATAATGCTCCTCAAAAACAATTAAACACACACATGAACTATTTATTACATAATTTGTGATCAGGAATTAACTAGGACTATATTGCTTGATTTTCACTAGATTACAAATCTTAAAAACTAACCAGTAACTTCACATTGTATAATGTAGTCTACTTTATTAAATAATAAACATCATGAGCACTTTGTTTCACGTCAACATTCTCTTCATGCTTAATTTCCATTACAGAATCCCACACAGCCTATTTTGCACTATGGGATTATTTTCTGATCACTACTTGTTCCCATTTCTATAATATTATAGGTTCATAGGTGTGTACTAGGCTAATGGCCCTGGGGCCTTTACAAGCCTAGCCATAGGATTATCCTGGCATCGTGCCACCCGACCTTAGTTCCCAGTGCCTAATCACTGTAATAATCTTTTTCACCTCTCTTACTGAAGGCTTGACATTTTTTTAAATCTTCAAGTTATAGCATTCATAGCCAATAACAGTAATAAAGATACAAGTGCTTTCACCACATTAGTATGCTATTTTACAACAACTCAGCAAACATATCCCTAACTTGAGGCTAAATTATCTTCCGTACAAGGCTTAGAATATTAATCAAGTAACTTTGTACTGAAACAACTTCGTACATTCCCAAATATATGGTTCCAAGAACCTCCTTTTGAACCATCACATCTCCTACATATGCCTCTTGTCTGTGGGAACATTTTTCCAAGCCTCAGAGGGGTACAGAAATATTTATGCAAACAGTTCCAAGAAAAATTCTAAATTTTCTCAATATTGTTGCACATTTAGGATTAAGATGCATCTCCCTAAACCAATCATCTGCAATTTCTTAACAAATCATCCACTCCATGCTATTTTTACATTTATACTGTATTTTCTCAAATCTAATATTGCTTTACATCTCTGTTCTGGTCTTAGTAATAAGGTCTACTATTCATGCTTTAACAAAATTACTATCTAACCTCTGCATATCTTCCTTAAACTCTAACATTAGACATGTGCATGAAAGTTGATCCAAGTTTCATATCAGAAATGTCTGTCTAGCTTCATCAAATTTTTATTACCTCATCCCAGGATATAATCTGCTCCCAAAATCTCAATTCTTTCTTCTACAATTGCTCATTACATTTTTTTCTGTTTCTTTCTTATATTATTATTACTTTATATAGTATTATTTATGGCATTATTATATTTCTCCAAGCACTAACATCCATTAACATAAAGACTTGCTTAATATGTTTATGTACACAAGACTGTATATAATGGTACTTCCCTAGAGCTGCCCAAATGGTCACGTATGATCCTGTCATTACCTCATCAAGCACTATATCTATCACTTGCTTCTATCTGGGCATATATTCCATGTCCAGAATCAAATATATTAATCTAAATAGTGTGGTGTGTCAGTATTTTTCTTCCCACTGAGCTTTTTCTCTTTTGTTAGCACACATTTGATCTCTCAGTTGATACATTTAAGTCAGACCTACACAAAGAACCAGTTGGATTGAAAAAAAAAGTCTTAATCACTTGAATTTTATTGTCAATATCCACAATTTGCTTACTTTTACTTTACATATAATCTTCTGAGGAATTTATTCCCACATTTCTTTAGCTGCTAGCTCAACACTGTAATTGAGAAATACCACTTCAGATAAATTCCAAGCAGGATATAAATATGAACAATAAAAAAGCAGCTATAGAAACCATAGACAAATTATTTATGTAAACTATGTTTCTTGTATTAGAATCAGCATGAACACTGAAAGAATGAATTATTTTTGAAATATGATGTACAAATTATTTCTCCCTAAATAAATGTTGGCAATTTATGCATGGAACCATCCACTTTCCTAACACTATGATGTATTTATTAAAAATTGTGCTATAAATAGAAGAAAAGTGTATGTTTTTCTTCTTTTTATATTAAAATAGAGGCTTTTATAAAATGTAATCTTTTAGGACATTAACTCCATTTAATATATGCCTATGTCTCTCAAGTTAAATTTGTACCATCCTAGTATGTCAATTATAGGTTACTGTAAACCAAAAAATATTCTAATTTACAGTCAATATATTATAACTTTATAGACATAGATAGACAAGCCTTGAAATCTTTACTATAAAAGGATACTGTGATAAAGCTAGCTGATAAAGGTGGAAGGACAGTAGTGATTGATGTGGATTATTATATTAAAGCTATATCTAATTTACTGATTGATACTACCACCTATGAGGAAATCAGTAAAGCTGATATTAGTAGTATCACTCATGTAAACAGCAATGTGTACAACATGCATTAAGAAGAGGTTCCAACACTGGACCTGTTACTTTAACATACAGTATCCAACTATATCAGCCTGTCATGGGATACCAGAAATTCATAAAGATGGAAAAATTTTACCTATGAGGCTTATAGTTTAAGTAGGGGATGGATAATTGAGCCAAAATTGCAATATTCGGAAACAAGATTAAAAATGTTTTAATTGTCTCTAGTAGTTATATAAAAATTCTAATGTTTTTTTCAGTCAGTTTTATAACTGGTATGACAAACAAAGAAATTAAAATGCAGTACCACTTTGTTAATTTTGATGTGAACTTACTATTTACAGTAATACCTCCTACGGATTTTGGAATATAATCAGAAAATATCCAGGAACAAATATTAGCTACACAAGAATGGAAATTAATAAATAGCGTGCGCATCTACAGCTGTTTTGAATAACAATGTATTTTTATTTCAGGAAAATTCTATTTACAAAAAACAAATGGCAACAGGGACTCCCTTTAGTCATAATATGCAAACTGACCATATGGGAAGAGGTACATATTTACACAAGCTGATAATCAATTTTTTGAAAAAAATATGTTTTTATAACAAGTTTATGGATGACATTTTTATACTACGAGGAGGAACCCTGAATTGGATTTATCAATTATATTAAAGGAAGTTTTTTTTTTTTTAATTTTAAATGTTCATATTCAGAAACTATCGTAACAAATGTTATATGTTAATATTGAAAAGGTCACTGATGACATTTTAAATGGAAAGGTTTATAGAGAGGAGGTAGAGAATAACTTCTTGCACAGAACTAGTATACATCTGCCCTTTATTTTTAACAGTACAGTAAAAACTCAAATATTGCACCTATCTACGTTTAATACAGATGAAATTACTTTTCATTTACAACTAAATGACCTGGTATTAGATTTTAGTAGAAGAGGTTACAATGAAGATAAATTAGATTTACTAAGGAGAGAAGTAATGCAAAAAAGCACTACTAATAATATGCCTATACTGTTATGTACCACTCATATGAAACAACAAATAAATAACAAAAAGATCTTACAGTTTATAATTTATTTATTTATATTTTTTTATTGGGGTAGTGCACAGACATCAATGGACCATTTGCAGGCGTATCCAAGAAAATAACCTATAACAGGCATATCTAAATGAAACCAAAATAATTGAGACACGTTGGCATATGTTATGTGGAATTAATAGCCTAAAACAGCAATTTTCATAAAGGAGAGAGCAAAACTTAAAACTGAAATTGTGTTATGAATAGCAGAAAAATGCAATAAAAATGTATCAAAGTGATAAAAAGGGGATGGTTCCATACACACATTGCCAGTTTTGTAAAAATGTATATAGGGAGAAAGAATTTATACATCTAATTACAAAAATAATTTATTTTTTAATGCATATGCTGACTCTAATGCAAAAAAAACATAGTTTACCTGGCTATCTGCATAAAAAGTTCTGCATTCAATGTGGGAAAGCCAAACAGGGTTAAAAAAACATATAGGGAGCATCTGTCATACATACAAAGGAGTGTTTTAACAAATGCACTTTATAAACATATATGAGACACTGACAAACATGATTATTTTAAGCTTGCTGTTTTACAGGTCATTTTTGAGAGACTGACGGTGGCGACAGAAGGAATATGATAAAGTACAATGAATATAGATAGATTAGCTTACTACAGTCAAATTAATTTCCTGGACTGAATGGAAATATAAGCATTAAACACATTCTAAAGTTAAAAAAATAAGGAAGTAATATCAGAAGGTGATTGGCAGAATCTTAATTGAATGTATTACACATACGCATTGTAATGAGGCAGTTCTTTAATCAACTTGATAAAGTATTTGCGAAAGTTTGTTCTCTGTTACATAAAAAAATTTTGTCTGTGGTTTCTACAGGTGCTAGCTAAACATCACATTTCAACCAAATGTGAGAGTATTTCATCTTGTCATGACCCCACAAAAAGAGGAGGCTCTGTATCACTTATGCTTTAGGACATAATTCATTACTACAGCCTTTACTTTTGCTTCACTTACTATATATCTGGCTATATTCTTAAAATATTTCTGTTTATCACATAAGTTTGTATCATGTTCCAGACAGGTAATATTATTAGGTCTATAAAATAAGTCATTTTTAAATTAGTATTTTTGCATTTATATCCAGTTATGTTTGACTGTCTTATGTCCCTGGCTAATGGCTCTAAATATAAAGCAAATAGTAATGGTGAAAATGGACACCCTTGCCTAGTTCCTCTCATATGGCAAAACACTTTAGACAGTTTGCCATCAAACTTCACACTAGCTTGAGCACCTCTGTAAATATTAATACTGTCCATGTTTGTGAAAATCTAAATGCCTCAAAAAATCTCTTTATAAATTCTCAACTCATTCTGTCAAATGCTTCTTTGACTTTCAAATCTATTCACATTAATATATTATTATTGTCCAATCCATCCTTTTCGATCAGAAGGGTTCTCTAAAAATTGTCAAATGTTTGCCTACTTTCCATAAACCAGCAATGATGCTGATCTATTATTCTTGTTACTCTTTGCCATTCTTTTTCCAAAATCTTCACAAACACTTTGAGCCGTGATTCAGAATCAAAACAGGTCTGTATGACACTACATAAAGAGTATCTTTCCTTTCAAAAAAGAGGATCTTTCCCCTCTCCTATGTTATAACTACCCAAGGATGTGCCTTGACTTGGAAAGAACTAGTCCTCCTTTCCAAATCAAGGGCACATCCCCAACACGAAAAATATTCTCAATTAATTTATTATTTTGTTTTTGTTGAGTGGGAAAGTCCAACTAGGTATAATCCATTTTCAGTAGAGGCACAGGAAGATAAGCTCAGTCTACAGAATCTAAGTACAGTAACAAATACATAACTTATGCAATCAAAGTGTATTTACATATTCAGTTTGTGAGTTTATACAATGCGCATGCACTACTGAAAATATATACCATAGTTCACTAATGTAGTATACATGTGACAAGGGCATTTTTTTTTTAATTTGGATCATAATTTCATTGTTACATAAAACACAGTACTAACAAGACTTTTAGTATCCCCTGCTCCTCTTTTTCCACAGTTTGGACTTCCATCACTTCCAAGGTTTCCTTGTATTCTGGTTTCTTACTGCTTCTTAAATTTTAATTTCCTTTATTTTTGATGTTAATAGTCCTTTTCCTACTTCTGTTGACTGAAAAAAAATTGTAAATGGTCTCAAATAAGTTACTATTTCATGTGTGATTCTTTCAGCCTCTATATATTATCTACACTGCGTACTGTAATAATTTTACTATTATATTAATCTTTTTCTGGGACTTCTTCTACCCTGCCATTCTTATTATTCCTGACTTTAGTTACTCTTTCAGTCTTTTGTTGCCTCAAAAGTAGGACTGTTGACAAAATAGTTGTTTTAAAACCATTTTCTAAGTACTGTTGCATGGGCATTCTAGTTTCTTTCAATTGCTCTTCAACCTGTTGTGTTAACACGTATTCTTTTTCACTTCTGTAAATCCCAAATCCTTTCTATACCTACTGTGGCTAGCCTTCCATATTTCATTTTTTCCATTGTGACCACTTTTCGAATTTTTAGTTTAATATTATCACAATTCTCTGCAAGCTCTTTACTGTTTAGGTTCAAATCTATTAGCATTTCAGTTAAAGTCTGATCCCCCCAATCACTGTATGGATTCATTTTCGAAGAATACTGAAAATGATAGTGGTTATCACAAGGACTTTTTCTTGTTTAAAAAATTAATCTGCATAACTGCATTGTCTGACATTTTCATTGGATATGTTTTTAATGACTTGGACCAGGTTAAAGTATTCTTTCAATATCAATATGCAGCATCTCTCTCATCTTGGCAAGAACCATATGTTGCTGAAAATGTATAGATTACACTTCATTCTACACCAATAAACCCACGTATATGCATACATTTTTTGACATATGCATATAGTTCTTCAATTGACTGCCTTCAGACGGTATTCTATGATATCCTGGCCCTCCAGAGAAGTCATTCTTATTTCTTAGTGTTGATGGAATGTATAGTACAACCACTGCAATTCTTACATCTTGCAAGCAACCTCTCAATACTGTAAATCTTCGCTGCCTGCTCTTCATTTGTTCCTCAATCTTCATTCCTATACTTTTTTTAATTAATATTTTGACTCCTTTAATTTGCTCTTCTCTTCTAGCAAAGAAACCTTCCTTCCCATTTTTATTTACAAACTGTTCATGCTCTTTATGTCTTGGGCACATTTCTAGTAAGACTATTATCTGTGCATTTTTACTGTAAATAAAGTCAGTATCCTTGCCTTTTTTCACATCAACAAGCCCATTAAGATTCCAAAAATAATTCAAATTGTGTTACAGTAAAGCTTATACTTCATTCTCCTTAAAGTGCACTGGCCATGTTCTGAAGCAAGTGTAAGTAACAAACCGCTGGAGTTGGATATACACTCCTTACCATAAACACCACCATATATGTACAGTTAAAATTGTGTTGCTTTTGCATTTTATTTTGGTAATAAGAATGCCCCCCCTGGATTTTTTTCTCAGAGATGAAAATCCCTGCTGTGAACTCATGAAAGACCAAACCCACAATGCCTCACTTTCTACGTTAACATACAGGCTACCATATTTTCAAGCTAAATGCGTCAATACTAAATTTTTACTTCCCACAATGGCAAGTTGTCAGCTAGCTCTTGCAGGTGGAATACCTCACACTGAAGTTAGCATGTGATTATGTAGTAGTGAAACCACACAGTACAAATCTTCTCCTCGAAACAGATAAGCTGTTTCTGCTTACCATAATGCTTTGAGGTCATATGTAAATCACTGCTCAGTACCTACCATGACATCATTTTGTGTGTGATTTTTTTTTTTTTTTTAGTAAAACAAGAGTAAACAGTGAAACAAAAAAAATCAAACACACTATAATCTTCATTTTTTCAAAACCACTTCCAAATGTGAGATGGAATATAACAGGAAGTGAAATTATCTGAAAAGCAAAGATGCTTCCAAACATGATCAATATACTTTCATTTATATTTCTTGTCTTTCTGCTACAAACTGATCCTTCAAAGTCTGCTATTACCTTTTTTGTGTCACTTTATATTCTTTTGTGTAATATTGTTCAAACTGAATCTGATCTCTTATTAGAACACAATTCCCTCCTTATCTAGGAAAGGAACAGCATTTTATTAACTATACACATATTTTTGTGAGGCAATAGCGCTAACGCTCTACACAAAGAGCGGTGCTAAGCTTCTTCCAGAGCTCTATAATCAGAATTGCATCTCAATTTATTCATTTGTCATAGAGAGCAGCTATTAAAATCACTGGTCTTTTTTCATTTTCACTTGCCTACAGCATCTTATTTCTGAAGCTGTCCCTCTATTCTTTTGTTGCTAGACAGTCTGGCTACCAACATTCTTTCATATTCATTTACACAGGACATTCATTCCTGCAGCCACAGCACACTTTTTAAATACATCTTTAGCTTTGCAAATGTTGCCATTTACAAAAAGTCAAACTCAACTATCTTGACACAGTGATTCTATCCTCTTGCAATAGCACTGGAAGCAGGACAGTCTACAGACTGAGACTCTCCCATTCTGAAGCCAAAGAATATATGTGACAAACATATACAATTTAATAAAGCAGTTATATTCTCACTGGTAATTACTAATTTCGGTGATTTTAAAATATTTTCCAGTGTACATCTTTTACATTTTAATTGTAATAAACAGCCTTGCTCACATGTACATTTAGCTACATTTAAGCAAGGTCTCTCAATAAGTGCTTCCAGTGCATTTTGTGAATCTTGCCATCTAGCCTACTTTCAGTCAACGTACTTGTCCAGTTAACTTTCCTAGAATGTGTCACCAGAATTAACTTCATACAATATTGCTTAATGATTTCCATCCCATATTTGCTTCTTTTTTCATTCATTATTCATTTACTTATTTCCTTCACCAATGTTACAGTACCTTTATTAAAAGCATAATGCAAGCTGTACTTTTCAAAAAGCAAGGACAGACTGGGATTTTGGATGTAGATCCTTAAAGATAACAATAACCATACAGAATATTATATTCCCAAAGTAGTAGAAATTGTTCAAGAACTAAAACAACACAGGAATGGAGAAAGGAGATTCTGCCAATTAGGTGAACAGAAAATAGGCAAAAGGGGCCTGGAATTTACTGGACAAAACTGGCAAAGGAACAAAGGTATTGGGAGCAAATAATTAATTACAGAAGGAAAGGTAATAGAATGGGAAGAGGCCAAGAATTAATCTGGACTGCAGGCTAGAGATTGGTAATAATCCTGGACAGGGGGGATCCTAAGCAAATGACCCACACTAGTAGAGTTTTTAGCAGAATCTAGAACACAAGCTGATGTTAAAAAAGGGACAATTAATAAGGCATATAAAATATTGCATGATAACTACAGGAATCGATAAGAGGATGTTAGAAAGGATTGAGAAGAGAGAGACTGGATAAGCAATTCATGAAGAAACAATGGGAAGACATATGTGTGTAGCTCCCAAATATGCAACAAAGTCTTGAAGATTTAGGATCTTTGCTTGGAAGTTGTAGAATAACAGGTGTGTTGTACCTTTAAGCAGCATTTCAAAGACCTGAACATGCATATAAATAGCAAGCACATGCTTAGCTTCAGTGCCATTTTGTGAGCACAACCAGAGTGTGTACATCTATGTACGAGACAACTATCTTGTATATATGTTAAAGTTACTTAGCTTAATTTCTAATGTGTTTGTTCATAATAAAGTTGCTTGAACAAAACCCACAATGTTCATCTACTTCATCCTGACTAGACAAGCGACATGATATCAGACATAGTTTTGATAAACATAAAGATGTCACATATAATTTGAGTAGGGCTGAATGGAAGTCACTGGTTGATTTAAATCAAAGAAAATATATCATAAATCAAGCCCTCTGATAAAGGGAATAAAATGTTTTTTACATCATACGCAATATGTCAACATGTGTTATGAACATCTAAGGAATGAGGATGTTTATAGAAAGCGTAACATTGTTGACTATAATAATGCCACGACACAATGCAAGGTGTTATTAGAGAAAGGAGTTAGATTAGGTTATCTGACTCAAGGTGATGTTGACAGAAAGTTTGATGTGGGTGGGTGTAAGATACCTGCCTTTTATTGCCTGCCCAAATTACATAAAAATTTTCAGAGCCCTCCTGGTCGTCCAATTGTTGGTGCCCATAAATATTTTCTAACCAATATAGATTTACTTATACATGAATATTTAAAGTCCCATGTTATGAAGTTACAAGTCTTACATAAAAGACTCTTTTGATTTTTTTGGATAGAATACAGAAAAATTAAGTGGAGTAGTGATATGTATTATGTAGTTATGGATGTGAAAAGTTTATACACTAGCATCAGACATCAGGATAGCATCAAAGCCTTAAATTATTTTGTAGGAAATTCTCCCTTGTCCTGTTACATAATAGGACTTACACATTTTTGTTTATTAAATAATTATTTTGTTTTTGATGGATGCGTGTATCACCAATTACAAGGTACCGCCATGGGGGCATCTTTTGCTCCCGTGTATGCAATCTGTTTATGGCACTTTCTGAGTTGGAATACTTGTATAAGCATGAGTTTGTGAGAAATAAAGTTATTGCCTATTGCAGATATATTGATTTAATTTTTATTTGTAAAGGTGGTAGGCATAATGTCATGAATTTTCATTTGGATTTAGAACAAAATATTTATGGTTTGAAATTTGATGCCATACAGTGTGGTAGCATGGTCCATTTTTTAGACTCGGTACTAGAGGGTATTAATGGTGGGGGCATCAAGACATCAGTACATAGGAAATTTGCTGACAGCTTTCATTTTTTACATGGGGCTAGTTTTCATCCCCAGCATTTGTTGGAAGCCCTACCCTACGGGGAGTTTCTTCGAATGCACAGGATTTGTAGTGATTGGGGGGATTTTGTAAGAGAGTGCAGGTACACTTTTTATATGTTTAGTAGGGGTTATAACTACAACATGGTTAAGAAGTCTTTACAAAGAGTTGCAGCATATAGACTGGGACAAAATCAGTGTCAAAATGTTATGCATGGAGAAGGGAATAACATTGAATCTTGTAAAAATCAGATATATTTTGTCTCAGTGTATAATAGCTTGAGTAATAGGATTAACAAAATACTGCATAGCTGCTGGAAATTTTTACTTCAGGATGTGGAGTTGGAAAGAATAATAGCAAATAGTCCTTGTATTTCCTATAAAAAAAAGGAAAAAGTTTAAAAGATTTTTTGGTTTCTAGTTATTTTTCTATGCCTGATGAGACATTATATATAACTCCTGCCATGAGGGGTACTCACCCTTGTGGTGGTTGCTCTGTATGTTCCTGTGCTGTTACACATTTTAAGAAAATAAATCATATCAAGTTTTCTCCTAGTGGTACTTTTTCATGCAATAGTGAAGGGGTAATATATGTTCTTAGATGTCCCTGCAATTTATTTTATATAGGAGAAAGTAAAAGAAATTTTAAAGTAAGAATACAGGGACATACAAGAGATATAAAGAATGGTAAAGTAGAAAGTAACACTGCAATGCACTTTAAAACAGTTCATAATTCTGGCTATTCTATGTTAAAGGCTTCTGTTTTAGAACAAGTTTGTTATGAAAATTGGTGAAATATGTGACATTAAGGACAAACTTCTTTATAAAGAATCAGTTTAAAGTTTAATACTATGGCACCTGTAGGTTTAAACTTAGTGATTAATTGGAAACAATTATTATGTAATTTAGTAATTAACTAATGAATGGTGCTATAAAAAGTCTGTAAAGTTGTGTGTTTGTATTACTCCTGGAAGGCTGTAAGCCGAGGCGCTAGACTTCTGAGGTCTTTATTAAACCTGTGTTTGAACTGTGGCCAGTTGTGTATTTCTTCTTGCTGCTGTTCTTCAAGTTGTTACATATAGAGATTGATAATAATCCTTGATAGGGAAGGCAGAGTATAGACAAAGAGAAAGAAATAGAGGGATCCTAAGCATAAGACCCGCAGTAGTAGAGTTTTGAGCAAAATCTAGAACACAAGCTGCTGTTAAAAAAAAGGACAATTAATAAGGCATATGAAATACTGCATGATAACTACAGGAATCGATAAGAGGATGTTAGAAAGAATTGAGAAGAGAGAGACTGGATAAGCAATTCACGAAGAAACAATGCAAAGATATGTGTGTGGCTCCCAAATATGCAACAAAGTCTAGAAGATTTAGGATCTTTGCTTGGAAGATGTAGAATAACAGGTGTGTTGTACCTTTAAGAATCATTTCTAAGACCTGAACGTGCATATAATTTGCAAGCACATGCTTAGCTTCAGTGCCATTTTGTGAGTACAGCCAGAGTGTGAACATCTATGTATGAAACAGCTAGTTTGTATATATGGTAAAGTTACTTAGCGTAATTTCAAATGTGTTTGTACATAATAAAGTTCCTTGAACAGAACCCACAATGTTCGTCTACTTCATCCTGACTAGACGAGCGACATGATATCAGAACCGGGATTCCAGAGACTGCTTTTCAGAGCCATGAGGTGCAGAGTTAAAGGTGATGGCAAATATGTGAACCGAGAGCAAAACAGGGCCATGAAAAAGCTAAAGGTAATGAAAACTTGCACAAACAATTTATTAAAAAAGATAAAATGGAGCATTACAAGGGCACAAAACGTATTACTTAGCAAACAAATAGCACAAAAATGTTTATTAAGCAAACGAGAAGCATAAAAAGCTTATTAATCAGATGAAATGTTTGAAATTAAGATATCTGATAAAACAAGCATCAGAAAAGCAAACAAGGGGTTCAGAATTACTCAGAATTGTGAAGCAGTGAGCATGTTTAAAGTAAAACGGGCATGTTTAGAGTTAAAACGAATACATGAAAATATAATGGGCATGAAAACAGATTAAATGAGCAAAACAAATATAACAAAGGGCAAAAAGAGCACATTAAGTATAAATAAAGCAAGGCGACTGCATGTTTTTGGCGAATTACTGTGTTTTAGCATAAACTGCAACTTCGCATTGACTGGAGCTCTGAACAGTATACTAGAGTTATTCAAAGTATCTCAAAGTGTGTAAAAGTGCTTACCATGTGTGTTTATTACTGTGCATTTATTCCGAAGAGTTTGTTGTGTGCAAAGTGCCACTATTTTGTTAAATGCAGTCAAATACAGTCATTTAGAAAAGTTTCTTGTGCAGGGTGTGTCTATTCGCAGAGTGCCGCCATTATAGAGTGCTTCTTGCACTATACAGAGTTGTTTAGCAAAGTGCAGCCATTTTGGGGAAATGTAAGTGTGCTGTGTATTGTTGACTCGCAAATTGCGGTTACTTCGAAATGTTTCTTACTCTGAGCTTCTGCCCAGTTCATTTGCACAGTGCAGTTATTTGAAATGTTTCTTACACTGATAAGAGGTGATTTCTTACAGTACAGTGATTTCAAGTGTATTACAGTGCCCGGGAAATGTATTTCACAAAGTTCAGTTATACATACACTTGTTGTGCTACTGTGCATAGTTACAAATACTGGCATACATTTCTGACATATGTATATATGTGTGTGTTCGTGCATACTGGCAGAAGTCTTCACTAAGCTATATTAATACGGCAGACAGCTTTAGAAAACCACTACCACTTGCATTTGATCAGAATATTGCAGGGAATTGGAGAATATTTAAGCAAGAGTAAGATATATTCATACAAGCAGCTTATTTTGATAAAGATCCATACACCAGGACATTCATTTTGCTAAAACTAGCAGGGTCAGAGGACTTTGAAAGGGAACATTCATTTGTATATGTACCAGCAGTATATGAAGTTGAAGGGGAAAATTGTATTATTGTACAGGCAGAATCAAAGGAAGACCCCAAGTGTCTGAAGAGCAAATTCAGAGAGATGTGTAACCCCCAGACCAATGTTACATTAGACAAGGATTTGTTTTACACATGAGATCAGAAGCCAGGAGAAACTTTTGCAGCTTATACTACTGATCTGAGAAACAAAGTTAAAATGTGCAAGTCTGATGATTTACAAGTTGAGTTAATAAAGGACAGGCTCATGTGTGGTACTGTGAGAAAGTTTTGCTTCGTGACAGTGATTTAATGCTGAGCAAAGCTATTGAGATTTGTCAAATCCATGAAGTTGCAGAAAGGCACACAAATATGCTTGCAAGTGATAAGACTATGGTTTCAGCAGGCTCCAGAGCAAATGTAGACAGCATGCAAAGTACAGTTGTGTACACTTATCATAAATGTAGATGTCCGAGTGTATTCACTGTTGCAGTCATCATCTGTGGGTTATCCCTGCTGCAGTAGCCCTCGGCCAGCCTGAATACCAGTCAAAGTTTTTCTGTGTTAGCTGCTGTCGCTTGCTGCCTGATGTCAGCTCGTCAGTGCTATAAAGGAAGGCAGCCAACGTTATTACATCAGTTTTTCTTGCCCTAACCAGTCAGAGGCCCAAGTAAATATAGTAAAGTGGTCCTGGTGGCTAAAAAACACCATTAGAAACTTATGTCTCCCTAAAGAAAGACAATACAAGGGGGAAGGAGAGTGGGAAACCAGGACTGTAACACTGAATACACTCATCTACATTTATGGTAGGTGTACACAACTGTACTATGTTCTTCGTGTTTCACTGTTGCAGTCATCACCTGTGGGAGGATTCCCAAAGCTGAGGAGAGGGGTGGTAGGATTAGTAAGAGACCTAGGAATGGGTCAGCATGCCCTGCAGAACTGCAAACCCTGCCCTAGCCTAAGAAAATAGAGGTAGGCGGTAATGCCTGGTAAAGGTATGGACAGAAGTCCAGGTGGCAGCTTATAGGATGTCCCGGGTGGGAACTCCTCTGAGGAATGTTGTGGAAGTGGAGGCTGCCCTTGTGGAATGGGTTCGAATAGACTTGGGGGGGGGGGGGGTTCCCATGCAATCTGTAGCAGAAATGGACACAGTGTGATATCCATTTGGAAATGGTTTGTTTGGAAATGGGCTTCCTCTCTGCCCCTGGGGCAAAGCTGACAAGTAGTTGGTCTGTTTTCCTGAAGGGTTTAGTACGGTGCAGATAGTATCTGAGCTGTCTGTACACATCTAGTGAGTGCAGAATTTTCCCCCTTGTTTTGAGGGTTAGGAAAGAAGTTAGGTAGATATAAGGTCTGGTTGAGAGCTACATTAGATACCACCTTGGGCATAAAGGAGGGATTAGTCTTCAGGAAGACCCTGTCTGCATGGAAGATGATGAAGGGCTCAATGGCCAACAATGCCTGAATTTCTGAAATGCTTCTGGCTGAGGTGATAGCTAAGAGAAAAGCAGTCTTCCAGGAGAGGTATCTTAGTTCTGCTGAAGCAGCAGGTTTGAAGGGTGGTAAAGTTAGTTTTGCCAAAACATAATTCAGTTCCCAGGCTGGAGTGGGTGGCCTTCTGGGAAGTCTGATATTAGAAGCCCCTCTGAGGAATTGTTTAATCAAAGGATGGGAGAACAGGGGCTGTTCTGTATCAAAATGATCTGAAATGGCTGAGGTGTGGATTTTAATAGAGAAGGAGAGGCGACTATTAAGTAGCTCTGCCAGGTAGTCCAGGATAAGAGGGATAGAAGGCTGTGAGGCTTTGCCCCCTCTGGACTAGCTCCAGGAGCAGAATATTTTCCATTTTCCTGTGATAAGATTTTCTGGTGCTGGGGCTACTGGCCTCTGTGATAATGTCTAGCACCTGTTTGCCTTTAGAGTATTAGCCCTGCTGACAGTCTGCAATTCTGGGTGCAGCAGCACCCCCCCACAGAGTTAAGAGTTCTGGGATCAGGGTAAACTGTCTGGGAGGCAGGTCAGGCTGCACAGTAAGGGGTACCAATGTTGTTTGGCCAATCTGGAGCAATGAGGATAGCCTTTGGTCTCTCCTCCCTTATTTTGATCAGTACCTTGGGAATAAGAGGCAGAGGAGGGAATGCATACACAAAAAGGATGTTCCAGGGCAAGGTCAAGGCATCCACCTTCTACGCTAGGTGGTGATACTCCCTGGTACAGAATTTTTTCAGCTGATGGTTGAGATGCAAAGTAAAGAGATCCACCTCCGGAGTCCCCCACGCTGGAGTGATTTGTAAAAAGATTTTTCTGTGGAGCTGCCATTCGTGGGGATCCAGTAAGTTTCTGCTTAAGTGGTCTGACAGGGTGTTGTTGATCCCTGATAGGTACTGGGCTACAAGGTGTAGTCCCATGGAACAGGCTGTCAGCCAGAGGTTCATGGCTAGCCTGCACAGAGGGTAAGATTGGGTACCTCCCTGTTTGTTGATGTACCACATTACTGTGGTGTTGTCTGTTTTGATAAGGAGAACCCCTGGCCTGAGATGGGGTTTGAAGGATGTCAGAGCCTTTTGTACTGCCATCATTTCCTTCTGGTTGATGTGTAAGGGAAGGTGCTGGGCATCCCAAAGACCTTGGGTGCACCTGCCTTCTAGGTGAGCACCCCAAGCTATGTCTGAGGCGTTGGTGGTAATGGTCTGCCCAGTTGGGCAGAGGGTGAAGGAAAAATCCTTGTTCTGGGCAAAGGCCCCTGCCCACCAGAGAAACTCGGCCCTTATACAGGGGATCAGAGGCAGAGAGGTCTCTAGTGAGAGTGCTGACACCAAAGATTCTTTAGGTACCACTGAAGTTCTCTCATGTGAAGCCTGGCCAGAGGAATTAGAAGGATGCAAGATGCCATGTACCCCAAGGCTTACAGGAAGTTCCTCGCAGTGAGGTGACTACTGGAAGCCAGCTGGGTAAAATAGAGAGGCAGGAAGCTCTGCTTTTCTGGGGATAGGAAGGCCATTTGGGATGCTGTGTCCAGCAGTGCTCCCAAGAAAATGATCTTCCTGGAGGGTGTTTGCCTTGATTTCTTCTCATTGATGGTGTACCCTAAGGAGATTAGGAGGGTTTTGACAAAGAGGAGGTCCTTGAGGAGCTTTTCTTTGCAATCTGCCTGAATGAGGCAGTTGTCCAGATAAGGGTAAATTTATATATATTTCTGTCTGCAAAAGGCTATGGCTGGAGCTAAGCATTTGGTGACTACCCTGGGAGCAGCAGATAAGCCAAAGGGTAGTGTAGAGAACCGAAAGTGTTGTGACCCTGCTCTGAAGTGAAGGAATTTCCTGCAGGATTCCCTTATGGGGATGTGGAGGTAGGCATCTTTTAGATCTAGGGTACCTAACCAGGAATTTTTTGTCAGCATAGTTAGCAGCTGCTGCAAAGTTAGCATTTTTAATTTGGGGACCACCAGGAAGGTGTTCAGAATGGATAGGTCCAGGCTGGGGTGTCAAGTGCCTCTTTTCTAGGAACAAGGAATAGCCTGGAATAAAAGCCTTTGCCTGTTTGATCTGAGGGAACAGGTTCTACTGCCCCTTGGGATATGAGGGTTTGGACTTGTTTCAATGCCTCTGCCCACTGATTTAGAGGCAAGTCTGGGTACCCTCTTGGAATTGGGAGTTTGCTGAAGGAAAATTTGTATCCCTGAAAAATGATCTTTAAGACCCATTGGTCTTTTGTTATAGAAAGCCAATTTTCTTTGCAGAGGGAGAGCCTTCCTCCTAGTTTATGGTGAGTGAAAATAGGGCAGAGGAGGGAGAGGGAGTCATTGAGTGTTTTTGCCATAGAGGGATGGCTTAGAACTCCCTGCCTTTGGAGTGGAAGTGGACCACATTTTGGTTCTCTGCTGTCCCTGGGATAGGAGTCTGGGTGGTCTGTTCCTGTGGGGCTTACCTTGCCCCTGTCTGCTAGTTGCAGGAAAGGACCAGTGTTTTGAGGGAAAATTTCTGCTGAACCTAAGAGATTGTACCTGAAGGAAATTTTTTACTGTTTGCATATATTATGCTTTGTCTTCCATTTTTTGAGCACCTCTTCTGCTTTTACTACAAACAAGCTGTCCTTATCCAAGGGGGCATCAAGTAATTTAGATTTGACATGATCAGGGAGAGGCTGTTCCTTCAACCATGCAGGTCTCCTAATGACAGATCCTGGACACTGCTGTCCTGCTTGAGGCTTCTAGGGTGTCATATCCACAGTGTAATGAGTGTTTAGCCACTTGATAAGTAGACTGCAGTAAATCTGTTAACTCTTTCGAATTGGCACAGTCAGGAAAGGTTGAAATCTTTTGTTTTAATAGTTCCAAAGTGTGTTGTTGATATTTTAACATGTGGAACTGACAGTTGAGTGCTCTGATGGCTAAGGTTGCAGAGGTGTATACTTTTTTACCCCATCTGTCCAGAGCTCTGCTCTCCTTGTCAGAAGGAACAGGATTCTTTGTAGAACTAGCCTTAGCTCCTTTAGGTCCCTGTGTAATGACCTCTGGGTCTGCAGCAGGATTTCTGTACAGGTGTTTGTGAGAATCCGGTACTCTCTAATACCGGTCAGGTTTTCTGGGAGCAGGCGAGAGGGCATCAGGAGTTAAGTTGGATACATGGAAGACATCATCAACCACTTCTAAGATTGGAGGGATGGCCAAGGGTCTGTGCTGGGGCAGGTCTAGAAACTCTCTTAGTCTTTTCTTAGACTGAGGGAAGTCCTGGGACTCCCAGTAGAAATGCTCCCTGAGGGTGTGAAGGGTTTCCTCAAAGGAAAGATCTTCTGGTGGGGAGACAGAAGGAATGGATTCCTCTGCATCTAAATCCTCATAAGCAGTCAGAGGTGGTTGTTCCTCTTCAAAATCTGAATAATCAGACTTCTCAGAATCCTGTTCTGTCAGTATTTCAGGAGAAAGGTCTCTTTTCCTTTTAGAAGGTGTGGCCTGACTACCCCTGATAAGGGTGATAAGATCCTCCGGCATTTTAAGCATTTGAGCTTGGGGTGGTGGAGCAGGAGTAAAATTGGGGCTAGAGGTAGTTTTCCTAGGAGTGGCCTTACCTCTGGGCCTAAGAGTATCCACTGATCTGAGAGAAACGGTAATCTGAGAAGACGTCGTTTTTTTGTCTAGATTTAGTAGTGTGAAAAACCTCCTCAGAAGCCAGCGCCTGCGTCGCGGCTCCGAACCCAACCAAGGCAGAGACAACAAAAGGCTCAGAAGATGAAGAAGATTTCTGCGGCATACCGGCCCCTGAAAGGGTCTCAGTCGAGGCCTGTGAAGGTATCAAATTGGGTATCAGGGTCTGCGAAGGCCCCTCTCTGAATTCCGGAGAATTGACGACCTGCTTAGTGGTAGAGTCATCAGAAAACTTAGCCTTGTGTGGTCTGTCTCTATCTTTATCCTTACATTTTTTTGGAATGTGTATGGACACCATTTCAGAATGCGAAGACGGAAGACGAAAATACTTGACTACAAAAAGAGCTCTATGATTAATGGTTCTCACATTAAAGAGGGCACAGAACCAGTAATAGGGGATGTTGTGGTCTGGGCCTAGACAAGTGACGCAGTAGGAATGGAGGTCTCGGTGTGGTATTTGCTTTCCATAGGCAAGACAATTGTTAAGTTTTTTGGATATCGGTTAGTGCAAGAAAATAGGATCCCCAACGGGGTACTTAGCTTTAGACGTTTTCAGCTGTAATTCAAACTCTGGTAGCAACCGACCAGCATACTTGCAAATTGCTTCTGCTACGGGCTCCACGGCAAGAAAGACTGATGTAATGGCATCGGCTGCCTTCCTTTATAGCACTAATGACCTGATGTCAGGCAGCAAAGGACAGCAGCCGACGCAGAAAAACATTGACTCTAGTATTCGGGCCGGCCGAGGGCTACCGCAGCAGGGATAACCCATGTGATGACTGCAACAGTGAAACATGAAGAACATCATGTATCGGGCAGAAAAAGGCCTAAGCACATAGCAGCTGCAGCCCCTGCGGGTTTTCCTGGGAGATCCCGCAATCTTCCAGCAAGTTCTAAGATTAGTTCAGTTAAAGAAGCATGCTCAGTGCAGTACAAGGGTGATTCAGCAAAACCCAAGTCAAGCTTTATTGTTAACTGTTGCAATTGTGCCATCCATGAGTCTAAAAAAGAAAAGTGCTCAGCAATGCCATAAATGTAAGAAATGGAACCATTTTCAAAAATTTTGTAAATCGAGTAAGCCTCATACTGTTATAAAGAAGGGTCATTCAAAAAAGTAAATTGATCAAGCAGAACTGCAGCAGACTGTTTTCTATGTGGATAGTCTGTCAGTAGTTGGTAAAAGAATTGATGCAGTAGATTTACTGGCAAAGAATGAAGTGTTTTGTACTGTCCGGATCAATGGTAAATCCACTGAGCTCAAAGCAGACACTAGTTCAAAGTGTAATGTTATGTCTGCAAATACTTTTGCTAAAGTGACAGTTGGTGAACAACTAAATGTGACCAGTTGTGCAAAACATGTTGCTTATGGAGGTGAAGAAATTCAAACCGAAGGCTCAGTAGTGATTTCATGCTATGTGGCCAAAAACTGTTATAGTTTATTGTTTTATGTCATCTGAAGAAACAGAAATTTCACCCCGGGGATCACTTCTGTGGACTGCTTGACAGGGGCACAGGAAAATAATCTTCTTGGGTGGTGAAAGCCAGGGAACCCTAGGGCCGATAGCCTAGTACCTACCTATGAACCTATAAGACCTGTGCAGTCATTACTGGGTCTCAGAGACAGTTTGAGAATGAATCTGCTTTCTTTTACCAAAGAAGTTAATCAGATAAGCACGTCCCAGTTCCAGCTTCACTAACACTATTTTTTCAGAATATACTGATGTTTTCAATGACAAGTTGGGCAAACTTCCAGTTGTGTACTTTACGAAGTTAGACCCAGAGATCAGTCCAGTGGTCAAGACCAGCAAGAAAAGTTCCGATCGCCATGCAGCATAAAGTCAAATTGCAGCTGGATAAAATGGCACAGCGAAGTGTAATTTGTCCAGTTACAGAACCTACTGAATGGGTGTTGTCCATGGTAGCAGCTCACAAAAAAAGTCTCAGATGAAATCAGAATATGCATTGGCCCAAGAGATTTGAACAAAGCATTAAAAAGACCTCATCATTCTATGTATTCAGTTGAGAAAGTCTTACCTCTAATACTGAGTGCTACTGTTTTTTCTGTCTTAAATGCAAAAAGTTAATTTTGGCAAGTGATCCTTGATCACAAATCTTCATTACTGACTACAATTAGTACCACATTCGGAAGATACAGATTTCTCAGGATGTCATTTGGAATAAATTCTGCAAGTGAAGTCTTCCAGCGTGCAATGGAACAAATGTTTTCAGGTTATCCATATGCCATAATAGTAGATGACTTGTTAGTCGGAGGCAACAGTGAAGCAGAGCATGACAGAAATATTAAAGTTCTAGACGGAGCATGTGAAGTAAACTTGAAGCTCAACCTTCTAAAGTGCAAATTCAGACTACCAGAAGTTACATATGTAGGTCAATTATTTACTAGCACTGGCTTGAGACCAGGCCCATCCAAGCAAGCAGCCATTCTTGAGATGTCAGCGCCAGATAATGTACAAGCTCTACAATGTTTTCTTGGTATGGTCAACTATTTAGGCAAGTTTATACTAGACTTCAGTGAGTTGACAGCACCTTTGGGAGAGCTAACATGTAAGAATGTTACATAGTCATGGCTAGAACATCACCAGAAAGCATTTGAAGACCTTAAGCAGTAAATTGCTGCTCCACCTACATTAAGATACTATATCAACAAACCAGTAACTCTTTCCTGTGATGCTTCAAGATTTGATCTAGGTGCAGTCATTCTTCAAGAGGGCAGTCCAGCAGCATATGCATCTAGATCAGTTATCCAAACTGAAATGCAATATGAACAGATTGAGAAAGAACTTTTGGCTATAGTGTTTGTATGTTCAAAGTTTCATGATTATATCTACGGTTGAGATATTCAGAGTGAAACTGATCATCGACCTCTGGTTACTATTTTAAAGAAGCCTATGCATTCAGCTCTAGCAAGATTACAAAGAATGATGCTTAAATTGCATAAGTACAACTTTAAAATGGTCTATACAAAAGGCAAACATCTTTATCTGGCTGATACCTTATCCAGATCGCCCAGAAATACAAGAAACAGCTTCATACAGAGAATTTTGACTTCAATGAGCTAAGAGATCACACACAGACTGATCCAGTTTTGGAAAAGCTCAATCACTACATCAATGACTGATGGCCATCAAAGCAATCTAGTGTACCACCAGAAGTGCAACCATATTTTCCTTACAGAAATGAGATGTTGATGGAAGATGGCATTATTTTCAAGGGTCCTAAAATTATTGTTCCTGTTTCCTTATAACACAAATACATCCAGATTTTGCATCTTGATCACCCAGGTTCTGAAGCTACCAAAAGAAGGGTGAGAGGACTAGTACTTTGGACTTTTCTAGCAAAACACATTGATAAAGTACTTTCTTCTTGTTCAGTATGCAATAGTACTAAACTGCATTTGTGGAAAAAAACACTTCAACTAAGTCAAGTTCCTGAACTACCTTGGTCAACAGTAGCCACTGACATTCAAGTGGAACAATCAACATTACCTAGTACTGGTAGACTCTTATTCGAACTGATTTGAGATCGATCTACTGCCCAACCTAACTTCCTCTACTGTTATTACCAAGTTGAATTGTCATTTCTCAGTCCATGGAAGTCCACAAAAGCTTATCTCTGACAATGGTACCCAATTTACCAGTCAGTTGTTTCAGAAATTTGCAAGAGAATAGGACTTTGTAGATGTTACTAGTAGTCCTGAATATCCACAGTCAAATGGACTAGCTGAAGGTGCAGTACGGAGTGCAAAGCAATTACTGGAGAAGTCAAAGCGTGATTATACTGATGTCTTTTTGAATTTACTCAATCTCAGAAACATATCCCATGGCAATATACTTGGCTCACCTGCTTAGAGATTTCTATCCAGGCAAACCAGAACAACATTGCCTATTCATTCCAGTTTATTGAGGCCTAAAGCTAAAAACAACAAAGCAATTAAAGCCCAATTATTTAGAAAGCATTCTTTCCAGACGTCCAGTTATGACAAATCGAGCAAATTTCTTCGTTCGTTGAAAGGAGGATAGACAGTGAGGATACAAATGGGGAAAGGTTTTGCCCAGATTGGTCAAGTAACAAGTTTATGTGCAGAGCCAAGATCCTATTTCATGAGATCTGAGGGTGTGGAGTACAGGAGAAATCGTAGACATCTTCCTGTATCAGGGCCGATATTGCAGCATTGTTCCTGTGATCCAGACTCAATCCCAGAGCAATTCAATGTTCCTGTTCCAGAATGTGTCTTGATTCCCACTACCATTTCTTTCTGATACTGTTCCTGATGTCCCTAAGGTTGAACATTCAGCAGAGACAATCCCTGTTGCTAAACCTAATTCCAATTTCTATAGCACACAATTTGGTCGTATTTCCAAAACTAGTGTGAAATACACAGCAACATGGATGCAGCTGTATATAAGTATCTAGTTCTGTATAATTGCATGATAAAATTATTTTGTATAAATTGCACATCAGTCAATGTCACCAATATTGCATGACTATTTCTCAAACAGGGAGGATATAGAATGACAGATGTGTTGTACCTTTAAGAAGCATTTCTAAGACCTGAACATGCGTATAAATAGCAAGCATGTGCTAGCTTCAGTGTCATTTTGTGAGTACAGCCAGAGTGTGAACATCTATGTATGAGACAGCTAGTATGTTAAAGTTGCTTAGCTTCATTTCTAACATGTTTGTATATAACAAAGCTGCTTAAACAGAACCCACAATGTTTGTCTACTTCATCCTGACTAGACGAGTGACAGAAGTGTTTGCATAGGTATTTTTATAACCCAAGTAGACTCCAAAGAATTTTCCTCATGCAGATTACAAATGCTGGAGGTGTGATGGGGAAGAAAGAGCTAACTGGGAACATATTTTTTGTGAGTGTAATGAGTTGGCAGATTTTCAAATTCCCTGCAGACGACTCTAACAGAAATACTGGGGAGCAAATTAGTTTAACTAGGGAAATGATTTTTTGAACTATGATACAGAATCAGAGTTGCCTAGACATAGTAAAGCCTTGTAGAGTTTAATTCTGGTGGCTGTCAAAAAAAGCAATTACTAGAAAATGGAAAGTCTACTAGAAGTAGTGAATATAGTAAGAGAGATAAATAACTGGAAATGGGATCTTTAGAAAAGGGTAGGAGCAAATTGTATTGAAAAAAAATGGGAATTGTGGGAACAATACATGCAGAATAACCTTTTGTAGGAAGAATGAGGTTTAAGGGAAGGCAAGCATTTAATGAGCTTTGCAATGTTTGTCAATGACTGGATAGATTATAAGTGACATATAACATTTAAAACTTAAAATATGTCAATATGGTTTGCTTTCATTTATATAAATGTACGCCTGCATATAAGTGCTAACGTGATAAAAAAGTTTCTTATTTACAAAAAAAACACAATCTGTAGTTTGAAAAACAGGGACTTTCAGACAACATGTATTATAATTCCCTCTTTAATTAAACAAACTTTCATTACAAGTTAAATCTGAGAACTGACATGTATTATATTTATATTATTCAAATTGTTATTTTCTGTCTGGTACTTAATGGTTTTAAGGTATTAATCAGAATGTGAGTAACAGTTTATTTGCATCATATCCTATTTTTTTAAACGAGCCATCTTTATTGAATCACTTATGACATATGCAATCATACATTTATATAAATGAAAACTAACCACATTGACATATTTTCAATTGCAAACATTATACATCACTTATAATCTTCTGTACAATCATTGTCAGTCAATATTACATAGCTCATTCCATTCCTGCCTTCCCTTAAACGTCATTCCTCCTCCAAAATATTTTTCTCCATGTATTGTTCTCACAGTTCCCAGTTTTTTATGCAATTTGCTCCTACCCTTCTGTAAAGATCCCATTTCCACTTCTTTTGTCTCTGTTACTATAATCATTGCTTCTAGTACAGTTGATTTAGACTTTGATTTCCATTTTCTAGTAATTGTTTTTTGGCAGCCACAATAATTAAACTCAGTAAGGCCTTACTATGTTTAGGCAATTAACAGCTCAAAAAAACAGTTTCCTTAGTTACACTAATTTGCTCACCCACTATTTATGACAGAGTAATCAGCATGGAATTTTTAAAGTCTGCCTGCATCATAACTTTTCTATATAAACATTTATCTTTTTAGTATTGTCCCAGTGAATTGTTTTATGGAACCTTCCACATTTTAAACATTTCATCGCCTTTGTTTATCCATCTTTGCTTTTGTTAAACATGAAAGGGTTTGCAGGAAATCTCTCTTCTACACCTGTTGGCAGGATGCTTGTTCCCTTGCCACTTTCTGCTGCGTCCAAATATTTTCTCTTTGTCAGTTCATCCTGTCCCTGTTGAGGGTATGTGTAGCTTTTTAAACCAAATGGAAAGCAGATTTAAAGTAGTGAAGGGCACAATAACTTGAAACAAAGTTTAATTTCTCCTTAGAGTCTTTTGGAAGGAAGAAAAGCATTTTTTTCATTTCATGTCAGTAATAAAAAAATCATTATCCAAATAAATCCTTGTGCCTCCAATCACTAGGTTTGCTCCTTTCTCCCAGAAAAATAAAAAGAATTTCCTCCTTTAGCTGGCTGTATTCTCAGTCATAAATTAGGAATACTCACAGCAAGATGTTGTCACGGTCGATTCTCAGCTAGAGCGTCTTCTGTGTGGAGGCATGTGTGAATGGGCGTGCCTTCGTTGAAGGTTGTGCATCAGGGCTGGTAACTCGGCACGTAAAAATCCACTACCAAACATTTGCGGACCGGAGTTCCGCTGTGGCGACCCCTAAGCCGAAAGACACAACAACAACCCCGTGTGCTCTTTCTATTTTAATATCAGCAACAGGAAGTCACGGCCATGTGCCGAGGCATTTTAAAGTCTTTGTAAAATTTAAGTTGTCTTTGGGTTACCTAATCTCATGTTCAGCTACTTTCTGTGCCATTTATTTATATTTTAACTTTTGGTTCACCATTTTTCCTTCATCTTCTTTTCGGAAGTTTACATACCAGTTATTTCCTCTGAATGTCTAGTTAAACCACATCCTATTTTCCTGCAGCCTTCTGTTATTGGTCTCTATACATTCCAACAGGGAACCATTTACCTTAAAAATCTCCATGTACATTTGGTCAATCTTTCTCTCTAGGATGACTGCAGTGATTTCTCCCTCAGCTGTCACTAACATTTGTTTTTCTCATCTCTGCTCCACCACACTGCTTTCAGTCTCCCAATGAGTTTTTATAGCTGCTGTCCATTTTACTTCACGTTTTCCCTTATTTACCGACCTTCTGGACATCACAAATTTTGCAGCTACTAGTTTCTGTTAATTTTCAGCAGTCTACAAGCTTCTTCTGTTTTAAACTCTTTTCTGCCTAAAGCTCTGTTTTCAGATGTTTACATTACTGCTGCCATCTAGGAATCCCTCCACCCCATTCCTCTTATTTTGCCATTTTCATTTGTTGGTATAGACTCCTTGTAATCTGCATTCATCATTTTCTTCTCTACTGTCATTACATGTACCTCTTGAAAATCTACTTCTTTCCTAAAGTTTATTACATCCATTTTGTGCTAATATCCATATAAACTTTTCCAACATTAGCAAAAAAAATGATTGCTTACCAAAAATGATGTTCCAGTTATCAATATTCCACTTTGTCTCAGCTTAGAGAAGCTTTCCAGATATGCATTTATTCTCTGCAATTAGTTTTGCATTCATGGTTATTGTATAAAGTACTGAAGAAACTGAGATATTTATTCCTATTGATTATTGTTTTTCTTTTTGTCTCCATGTCAGCCAGCCATAACACCTCAGTTAGCTATTTCGCTAATTCATTCCCTTGGTACACTATACTTATTTTGTAATCCATGTTGCTCAGTGAGGGCATCCCTTCTCTCTCTTCAATGAAGCTAAGCCTCTTGTTGGTGAAGGTATCCCACTGACGGCCATTAAACCGCCATAAAAGGTGGTCTGGACCCCATCCCCACAACACAATCATCTTCTACTTCACCAGGGCTGTCCTTATCCCAATGCCCTGAAAGTGTGGCTTCTCCAGAGCCAGTTATGTCTCCTGAATCTAACATTCTAACTATGTTTGAGCATGCTTACTACCACGAGTAATGCTTTTAGTTATGGTGCAATGCAGTTTTAACCACACAATGAATTTCTTTTAATTCCAGGTAAATGGGCAACTGTTAACAAAATACACGTTTGCCTGCAAGTACCTTGCTTAGCCAGTTTACCAACATCATTCTTAGTTGCATTTGGTCACAACTGCCCCCCCACCAGATTTCTTCACAGTAAATTATGCAATATTTAGAGGGTCCACTAAAGTGATGTCTTTCTCTGAAAATGTTCTTGAATACTTACACCATAAATAAGCATGTTTCTCAACATCTCAGGTAATCTCACTTTAAATTGAACATGCTCGGTCAGTCTGTGTATTTGTAACACTCCCTCTGACACTGTTTCAATTTCCCACCAATATCTTCACAGCATCATAAATCAATCACTCTGCAATCAGTGACAGTCTGGGGCTTAAATAACCCTGCAGAAGCTTTACAATGTCAAGTAATTCTGGTTTAGGTTTCTGTGACAACTGCAGCAATCCAAATTTTTAATGTCCATCATCTAAAGCAGTACATTGACTTCAGTGTTGCATATTTCAGTGTAAAGTATAACATCTCCACAGGAGCTATCGAGTTTTACACAGTAGGATTCAAAGTGTATGATCATCCATCAGCCTTCCAGTTCATACATTAGGTCTACTAACTAGGCCACTGTTCTTTATGTTCAATGGTCTCTCCTCAACATTTATGTGCACTAACAGCTTTTCTCACTCAAGTAACTCATGCAATCACCTTCCATGAGTGTGCCAAGATAAATGTTACCTTGCAAGATGCGCAGTCCTCTTACAGTCTTCTTTACCTGTGAATTTCTTGGCTGTTGCCTAGTAAACTAGCTGCACATGTGGTCTACAGTTATTACCAATATGGTTTGGGTAGCACAGCTGGCTCAGCGGTTAACATCTCTGCCTCCAAGCTCCAGGTCTAGGGTTTAGTCCTGACCTCCCATCACTGTCTGTCTGGAGTTTGCATATTCTTCCTATGTCTACCTGGGTTTCCTCTAGATATTCCTGTTTCTATCCACTTCTCAAAAACATATGGGATGACTGGCTACTCTAAGTAGTCCATAGATTTTTTTGCATTTACATTTGTCTCTGTGAGCTAGGAGGTTGTTGAAAAGAGACAGACTAATTCACTTACCCAGTTAAATAAAAAAAAAAAATTAAAAGATGACTGACCTAGGCTATATGGACACAACAAAAAACTGAATAAAGACATGCCAGACCAAGAAACAGTTCCAATACATGCTCATAACGTATAAAGGAATAAAGGCATGCCAGATCAAGACACAGTTCAAATGCCCTCTAATGCTTGAAGCATGACCTCCAGTCTCTGTTTGTGTGGAGGTTGCATATTCTTCCTCAGTCTGCTTGGGTTTTCTCCAGATATTCCAGTTTCTGTCCACCTCCCAAAAACACATGGGTTGACTGGCTATTCTAAGTTGTCCATATATTTTGCATTTACCTTTGCCTTTGTGAGCTGGGTCATGGCTGAAAAGGGTCAGGCAGACCAGTTCACTAACAAAGTTAAAAAAAGCATAAAAAATGACTGACTTAGCTTGTACGCACAAGATACCTGAATAAAGGCATACTAGACCAAGAAACAGTTCCAATACAGACATACTCACAGTGCAGAATTAAATAAAGGCATGCCATACCAAGAAACAGTTCAGATACCCTTTTATGGCTGAAACAAGAACATAAGTATATTCAACTTGTTTGTGCCTGCATATACTCATACAGTGACATCAGACACTAAAATAGGAAGTGCCTTTGTGGCCACAGTAGACGAAAAGTTCTTCTAATTTCCAATGCTCAAGAACCCTACAAAGGTAAAAGTGCAATTAGTGGTGAATATCCTATGTAAGAGAAATTACACTATCCCCGTTTTGGTGCTTCCAGAGAATATCCTAGAAGGTTGGTAAACTAGTTAAAATAGACTTCAGAAACAACTTTAATGAAGAGGTAAGGATTCATCTTAAGTGATATCTAGTCCTTGTGCAAGAGAAATAAGAAAGGAGGATTCAGATTAAGTGACATCCAGTCCTTGTGCAAGACAAATACATTTATTCCACATTTTCTAAATACAAAAGCTTACAGCTCTCAGATGTGAATGACAGCATAGCAGCAGCTACGAAGAAAAGCACCTTTATAACACAAATCTCAAGCCTTCACACCAAGCTCATAACAAGGCAGATGTGGCAGCAGTCAATCATAAAGTTCATGTCCAAAGGCTGAGACAGATTCCAAAGTGGCCTATGGTGAAGAGTTCCTTTTAAAAATCTCATCAGTAGATGAATGGAAGAAAAAGTGACAATATGAACCTAATGGGGCAGGAACACAGGCTCAGGTTGACTTAAAGTTTAAAATGTGAGAAACAGGTGTACAGAAAGGCCAACTGGGGAGGAACAAGCAACCTTAAGGCTTATGCAGAAAATTCTTCCCTCCACTTTGCTAAAAAACTTTCCGGTGACAATGACCTCCAAAATATCTGCTGGGAGATTCAGTTGCCAGACACTACCTAAGAATCATTCTTTCTCAACTTACTAAGATCACATCTGTTACCTACTGCCACCCTGAACTGTTAATTAGCTCAAAACTTGGGAAGGACTGTTTTCTCTTTTACAGCAAGCAGAGTGGCCTCAAGAGTGTTTCACTTCCAGAAGATTATCTTTAGGAAAGGGTTGGTAGTGAGGAGTAATGGCTTTCACTAGGAATTTCAACTCCCTACATGAAATGAAAGACACCAGACAAATCTGGCACTAACTGGTCTACTCCAACATTTGAATTATTTCTCTGAAAGAATACTGGAGTGAATCCCCAACTTGCTGTTTCAATACCAGAACACACAGTCTTTCTTGTCTGAGGTTATTCGCAGGGATTCATGCTTCAAGAAAGATTCTAATACTTGACATGCCAACCACCTTGCTCTCAGCTCTTGAATGTTAATGTAAAGAAGTTTCTCCATAGGTCTCCACAGTCCTTTAACCACAGCTAACTCATATATTTTCCAATGTTATAGCAAATACATCTATAAAGAATGATTCAAGGATGGAAGAACAAATAAGACTTTGTTTTTTATGTTGGGAGGTGAGACTCATCACTACAAGGAGTGAAAAGAGTTTTAAAACAAGAAACAAGTCCAAGAGAGACAAAAGACTCTGGCTGCTGTTACTGTACCATCCAGTGCAGAATCCGTATATACAGGCAAGAGAATTGGTGAAAACAGTTACTACCGTGAGTTCTAATATCCATAGCACAGACACGCTTGTATCCACAGTCTACAGAAAGCCAATTCAAAGATTTCATGAGTATTCTTAAAATGAAGAAAAAAAAGGCTTAGTACTGAATAGCACCAGTAATGCTCAAGTAAAGGAGATCAGATGCACCAGAAGCAATGGATCTTCTCCCAGTTCATGATGATTTCTAATGAAAGAAGCCAATGAATGAACAAAGTTAGCGTGCCACTGATTGCTGGAAGCCATTCAGATATGGGAACATCAAGGAAGTAGTTTTGCTACAAAAACTTGGCAAGCAGGAACAGATGAAAGGCTAAGGAGCAGTGCTCTGTGCTTAAACTGCTGACTAGAAAAGCTACAAAAAAAGACTGTTTTCTAGATCTTTACATACCAGCAGAAACTCACCATGTCTACCAGCACTATCCAAAAGCCTTTAGGAAGTAGCAGTGTTAAGGCTTTTATTGCTATAATCTGAAACCTCAAATAGCTGATCTGAAATTGCTGATCTATGGAATGGGTCAAAACTCTTCTGTCTTCTTAGGAACTAAGAAAGAGCAAAATAAAATAATTCTCCCTGTTCTCCTACTGGAACAGTCCTCACAGCACCCTGCTCAAAAGGGACAGAGACTGACAGTATACCATCAAGATGCAGGGAGGTATCCTACAGTAAGTGGTCATTTCTATGATGTTCAAAATATTCTTAGCCAGAATAATTCCTGCACAAACTGACAGACAACAAAGAAAAATCAACCTCCTATGTGGGAGCCTTTTACGGCATAATCAGAACGGAATCTGTTAGGCAATTTGAGTCAAACCATTCTTTAGATATGTAGTCAGAGGACTCAGCAGTAAATAAAAGTTTGACCCTAAGTCAGCCCAATTTTGTGCCAAGATGTTTCTTAGAATAAGGTTTCTTTTTTCAGATTTTTCTGCCCCCTGCACCAGCTGGCCATCAGAACCTTTTGTCTGCCCATCAGCCTATATATTCTCTACCAGGTGCCAGACATAATCCAAGCAGCCATTACAGGTGGCTTGAAGTTTTTCCATTTTATCCCTATACCTACTGTACATGTAGTCAACGAGGCAGTAGGGAAGGGACATACAATGGGCTGCTACAGAGGATGTCACCTCACTTGTGCAAGGTGCATGGCTTCCAAGCAGCTCTGCCACTACCTCCTACAGCATAAACAGTGTACTTTCCAGTCTCTGTCAAAGAGATCACATGGCCCTGTGTGCCTCCAAGTGCACACAAACTCTGCCCTTCCCCCACCTAGGAGATGGAAGCAAGCCATGCCCCATTACTCCTCTCCCTCCCTTCCTGGCTCCTTCAGTGCCTGCTAATTGAATCCAGGTTGCATGGGTCGCAGACAGCGCTCCATCACTCTGTACAACACAGCCAGGCTTTTTCCCACAATAAGCTGAAAATATGCATATTCATAGCAGTGCAAAAGAGATTTACTTCATTTTCTGGAGACCTCCAACAATATCAACCGGGGACATGGTATTTTCATCATCATCATCATCATCATCCCCTTTTCTCCATTTTCTACATGGGGTTTGGGTCGCATCAGCTATCACCACCTCTTTCGATATCAGTGCCACTCTCCTACCTTCTTGACAAAAGTCATGTCCGACCGCTGCAGGTTCTTTCACATCATCCATTTCTTTGCAGACATCCTTGTTTCCTCTTGCCTTCTTCTTGTCTCTCCCAAATCCTCTTCTGTTTTTCTGCACATGTGACAGAACCACATTCTGTTCTCTTTGATCTCTACAACTGTAGCCATGTTGGTTTCTGTTCTTATGTCATCATTTCTTCATCTGTCCCAGCTGTGATGCCCCACCTCTACGCCAGTAATCAAGGAGCCTCAACCCTCACCACTGGCAGCTGTGGGGAATGTTCACTGACAGGATAACAGGAACACATACAGTATCTCCAGACAGCTCTCTGCATCAAGCACAATTTCTCTTAAGAGCACAGAGGAGCACAAGTCAGTCTAGGGCTGGTTTCTCCCTCTTTCCCCAGATCCCCAATAAGACTCCCCTGTGGCACAGCTACAGACTTGATATTTCAGCTGAGTGTCCATGCCAAGACCTCCAACACCCTCTGTCCAACCAGTGCTTCATCATTATTTCTGTATAATTCTAAGATAGAATCCCTTCGTTTTCTGAGACTTCACTAATGCCAAAAACTCCACTGGAAAAGATGTAGCCACTCTCTACATGACATAACCTCTGCAGGAGTAGCAGCAATCACAAATATAACCAGCACCACATAGGATAAAGATCTGGCAAATGGTGGGCAGATGCATGTAAATGAAGATAACACTGTTCTCAAAGTCTGATGTCAAAGAAGAAAAGACAGGGACCCAAACTCAGGTATAGAAGAGTCAGAGACCAGTTGAACTCTTACCTGCAGCAAAAGCAATTTAGTCTCACAAACAAAAAAAATCTGTTTAGAGGATATGACAGCTTGCTTCTCATTCACTGCAACAGCCTCCACTGAATTATATAAATCAGGAGAAGCTGTCACCGAAACCTGTACTTCATTTCTAAAATCTTGGGTTAAGGAAGTGCCTCTCTGCTTGAACACAGGCATGATCCAAGACAACAATCTTTCACAGAAGGATGATTAATCAGAAGCAGAAAAGGGACAAATGTTTAAGAGGTAGACTTCTAAAAAGGAGCAAGGTCTAAGAATCTTAAGCCCCTCTTTCCCCAGATCCCTTATTTTGTGCCTGCCTACCTTGCTCATGCCTGGGATCTTCACAGAATCCCTTGGGTCACCCCTTATGTTAGGTCTTTATAATACATCTGGGAACTGATTAAGGCCTCTGTATTTCTTCTTCAATTTCATTAGGTTACAGGGTTATGGCACTTCAAGTAGTGACACCAGTCAACATTGTGATCTGTTCCAAAGCAATAAAGACAGGTAAGTGTCTAACTTGCATACTGCTGAGTTTCTTACTATGATCACAGGTATGTGCTCATCAGTCAGGAATGTCAAACATCATCAAACAAACAAAAGGTTTTGCATGTGATTTATGCATTGCTCAATGAATTTTATGGTAGAAAGAGACTTGACAGCAGCATCTTGTTTGCGAAAACAAACAGCCCATTCACAATGACACAGACTAGGTTGCAAAATGTGTGTTCTCCACTTGAAAAAGTATGGCTGGTTAGACTGCCACTGCACATATCCCCCTAGACAAACAGACAACTTTCTTCTAGGGGATTTTAGTCTGGTATGCAATATAATGTTCACTCAGATTAAAGTTTTCCCTCTACAGGCCAGCATACTGCCATCAACATTCCAGCCTTCAGTTTCCTCTCTGAAATCTCAAAGCTCTTCATCAAACCACTGCTTATGCATTGAATGTAGGAACTTTTCCAATACGAAGTTTAGAATTGAGTCCCACATTGTGCCAGAGGCAGAAAACACTGGTGTAAGTAGTTAGGTGTACTGTCCTTGGCTGTGAAAGGACTGCAGAGCATATGCCAGCGCAGACTGTACATGTCATTGGGCATGAGAGCTTTAGACAAAAATAGCACAAATGAAGGGCAGCAGGAGAGGATATGCTAATCACACACCCACAGAGGAGAATTCCTGATATCTATCTATTACAGACACTGTTTACTCATGGTGTAATTCTGTAGAAGATGGCTGTAGGTATCACGAAGAAATTCTATGTCTGAGACACTAGGATGGCCACACCAATTTGAAACGTTACAGAAGTGAGTCCCAGTTCTGATAGTTGCAAGTGACAGTAGAAGCACTTCTAAGCAAAGAATCGTATCAGTTAGAACAAAGTGAAAACACTACATCGTGTTAAGGTAAGTTGTTATATGCTTTTTACGCTAAATAAATATTCAGTTTGTGTGTACTATATATCTGCAGCTTGTGCCAGAGATGGTGTTTCTTTCATTCATTTGTTCATTCATTCAGAGACACCCACTTCATCCTATTCAGGGTCATCAGGGAGCCAGCAAGCAAGGGGAATAAAACCAGTCCTATACAAGATGACTATAAAGAGTCACACATGCACTACATGCAAACATGAGGGCAATTTAAAGACTACCAATTCACCTATCTGCATGTTTTTGGGATGCGGGTATAAACCAGAGGCCTTACCAAAAACAAAGTGGACACGGGGAACATTTAAACTCTGCACAGAAGGCACCTCAAATCAGGAAACAAATCAGATAACCAGATAATGTGAAACAGCAGCACCAATAATTGCACCACTGCAACACTCATAAATAGTGTTGCCAAAGCTACATATTTTTTCTCCAACAGACATGGACAGAGTTTGATTTGCTCTGTGACTGCTGGCTGTACTGATGCAAGAGTAAATGAATGAAAAATGTTTTGAATAGTATATAGGCTATGCTTCTACAGACCATCTTGGTTTCTTTCTTCAAATTGACTGTACAACTTGCCTCTTTTTTTTTTTTTTGTAATCTGGAGGAGAGGCATAGCCCTGTATGACAAAAGCCAGAATGAATTTCACTCTGGAATCTGCTAACAACTTGGGTTTTTCATGCATCTCTGTAGAAGACACTCATAAATAGTGTTGCCAAAGCTACATATTTTTTCTCCAACAGACATGGACAGAGTTTGATTTGCTCTGTGATTGCTGGCTGTACTGATGCAAGAGTAAATGAATGAAAAATGTTTTGAATAGTATATAGGCTATGCTTCTACAGACCATCTTGGTTTCTTTCTTCAAATTGACTGTACAACTTGCCTCTTTTTTTTTTTTTTGTAATCTGGAGGAGAGGCATAGCCCTGTATGACAAAAGCCAGAATGAATTTCACTCTGGAATCTGCTAACAACTTGGGTTTTTCATGCATCTCTGTAGAAGACAGTGAGGGAGACTGAATAGCATTGACTTTATGAGGTATGAAATATGTTATAATGGATTTCTTTTGGAGTTACTGATAAGGGGCATGCAAGACTGGGCAGGCTTTCAAAGGCACACTTTTTTTCTTTTAATTTCTTTTTCCCCCAACGCTCACTGACCATTTAGCCACTGCTTTGAACACATCTATTTGTGTCACATCAATGGGGTGAGACATGGTCATTGTGCTGATACCATCCAAGCAGTCACAAGGAGTTCTTTTATTTTTTTTTTTTGGTCCCAAGTCCTCACCTGGCAGCTGATGTATTTGCTCACAGATGCAAATGCCAAATGAAAACTACCACACAGACATGGCTTGACAGATTCTTGCCTACATGTGTTGAGCTGTACTCATCCATGGTCTTTGAATCAAGACTCTAAACAGTGTGGAAATCCCTGAACACCAAGAAAAGAGCTGCATTGATTTTGGCATTACCCAGGTAATCCAACAGATTTTTGACAAAAAGGAAAGAAAAATAGCTGTTCTAGCTGTCCTCAGGACACTTCTGCCATTGAATTCATATTTTCACAGTTTCATAGGTTGTTACTAGGCTAACGACTACTAAGGCATTTATAAGCCCAGCCACGCACCCCAATGCAATTTGCCCCAGAATATCTTGGGCATCTGTTAGGAGGGGAGTATGTTAATAACGAGGTAGCTAAGGGATTTGTGTGTGGGGGGGGGGGGGTAGTTTAAATGGAGGACATTTTACTTACTGACAGCTTCTGCCTCACAGACGTAATCTGTTTGCTTCCTGCTGGGAAATCAAACCACAGTCCCTCAGATGACAGGTAGGGATACTCACCACTATGCTAATGAGGAAGATGAAATCTGATGAGATTTGCTCTATAGTGGGTTGTTTGTGCAACATCTTTTTCTCTATAAAAAGCCTTACCTAAATCAAATGGGCCTCAGTGCTCTAATTTTGTGGTTGCAAAGTGCAGCCGAGGCATTCTGAGCTGAAGTAAATCGTACCAAGCTTAAGAAAGCTAAACTGACAAACCTAGCTGGTACTGCCATCTGATACCCTGCACTTGTACAACTTAGAACTAAACCAACCATCTCCCCCAACAGTACAAACACCTTCACCTCAGCATCATTCCTGTTGAAACCATGAAACACAGTACTTCCCCAAAACCTATGTAGCCAGCCAGTCTGATTGAGATGGGTATGTTGAGACAGAGTAAGAATTGTTTCATGCTGTCTGTTGATCGCCTATTACTCAAACAACATAATGCACTTGTATAATCTCCTTTGAGGCTAAAATCTCACACGCAGACAACCAAAACATCAGGGCTGTCAGCAGTATACCACACAACAAAACTCAGCACAACACTCAAAATATATAATCCATCATCTATCATACGTTGAAGTTCTTAACACCAACTGGGCTAAACCACAAAGACCTCCAAAATGTAACACAGGCATTAAACATCTGCAGCAACACCGACTGCAAAGCCTACCACCTCACTTAGCACTAGGAGTACCAAAGTCTTAGATGCTAAGCCAATAATGCAAATATCTACCCAAACAAATGTTCTACTCATAGGAGACTCCAATGTAAGACAAACAGATGTACCTCTTACTGGGCAGAGCAAAGACGGAATATGTCAAATGCTTGTCTGGTGCCAGGATCCATCAGATCACAAATGCACTCAAGTCTCTGAACAGCAAGAACTAGTATTTCATTTTCATGTAACATGTACATACCTCCCTGGACTATATGAAGAGAAACATGATGGAGCTCTGTGTGTCTCAGGCACGTATGAGCCCAGCACTGATCAGCATTCTATTCTACCATCTCCAAGGATGATGTTGCAATGTGAGCACAATAATCAACTTCAATAACTGGTTGAGCTTTTGGTGTCATTTGAAAGGGGTACTGTATTTTTCAGCCTGGGAGAGCATCATCAACAGACCATGCTGCTTTGCTACGGATGGTCTGCACCTGTCCCTTCTATCACCCGCTAGATTGCCAACTGGCTTACAGACAGGACGCAAGAGGTCAGGATAGGGGAGACCATATCCATAAAAAGACCAGTCACTAGTGAAGTATGATAGGGCTCAGTACTGGTACCTCTACTGTTTGACTACTCTCTAAAATAAAGGCAAACACCAAGGGTCTCTGGATAACAAAGCTTGTGGATGACTGCAAGTTAGGAGATGAATCTTCAAAAAAACTCAGTCATTCTGCGGGTAGGCTTGTCCCAACCAAATAAATTATGCCAGAGCCATGGACTAAAACTAAATGCCAAAAAGTGCATTTTTGGATCCTTCGGGAAACCCACTGCTCAGGGAAACTACCACATTAACAATTCCCCCCCCAAGAATCAACCACATAGTTTAGAATTTCAGAACATATGTGGACAGTAACCTTACATTCGACCACCATGTACCCACAGCAGTAAAAGTCTCCTTCTATACTGCACAGCTTATAAGCAAATGGATTTTCTTGATCTATGGATGTCAATGTTCTCCTTTACCCTGCTCTCATAGGGCCAGTCACTGACAATGTCTCCTTTATCATGTATTTGGCCAGGCATATGCAACAACTTGAACGCCCAGAAAGGTTCATGACAGAGAGGATACAGAGCCTAAAACACAAGTCCTACATGGACTGCCTCAAAGCACTGTCACTGTATTTGGTATCCTACAGACTGCTGAGAGGGACCTTTGTCTATCTTATGAAGCATTCTCTAACCCTATACTGATGGGCCAACTGCACATTTACAAGTCAGTTAGTAATAGAAATACTTGTTTTAGGGACCTAAACCTCTTCTGTAATTTAAACAGAATGATTTAGAGACAGGTACATCCCAAGAGTTTACCACTACATTGGTCCGGACTCCCCTTCCATGTAAAACAAAGTTCAGCTCTGTCCCTATTCAAGCATAACCTGGATCTATGGATGGGAATGAGGGGTGATTAAACCCCAGGAATGCCTCCTGCACTACTTATGGACAGAAGCAGCACCTAAAAACCTTTGCTATAATATTTTTCAATGGTATTCACTAGAAATAATGAGTGTCTCACCCAGAACTAATCACTGTCTTATGGGTAATATATAAATATAGACTTTGGAACTGGGTATGGGTAATTTTAACTAATACGATAATCGGCTAGGCTTAAAATGGCCTGCAAGGGCAGTTAGCCTGGTATTAACCTATGAAATATGATGCTTCATTTACACTTGCAAATAAAATAATACCAAGAACAAACTGTTACTGCCAGCTGTTACGGAGGCAAGATGGAAAACAATAGTCTCAGGGGAAAAAAAAAAACAATATATATATATATATATATATATACATATATATATATATATATATATATATATATATATATATGTGTGTGTGTGTGTGTGTATGTATATATACATATATATATGTATGTAAATATATATGTGTGTGTGTGTGTGTGTGTGTGTATGTATATATATATATATATACACATATATATATATATATATATATATATATATATATATATATACACACACATACATCTGAATTTTGCAGAAGGTCCAGATATTTGCCAGGTCTATTCTTCATAGAATATGTAGTTTTCTTGCAAATCACTGAGGACAGAGGTCAGTAAATAATGACAGACATGAGTTTCAGACTTCATATCCTTCACAAAAGTTACCTTTTCAAGAATATCTAAAATTTTGACTATTAGCTCATCTCCTAATTACAATATATTTTTTAGGTTAAAATCAATTTAAGATATACTACTATCATACATCAGGATATCTAGTGATGGATGAAAAGGATATGAACACACACTCACAAATGATATGGATCTGCTGCTTAACCATATTTTATAACAGAGTATTACTTAATGTGTTGCCTTTCTGTATAACACAAGGAAGATTAATTACTACCTCAAGTTACAAGAGGGCACATAAATGAACTGATCAAAGCATAGCATAAAAAAAAAAAGATGTCTACTACACTGCTGGAGGTGATCAGTGCTTCAAATATGAATACAAACTTTAGAAGGCTGGGACAGAAGGACTCCTTGAGCGGGGTGGGATTACAACAGATGGGCTATAGAAAAGTTTAAATAGATTCTGAAACACAATTTAGGGGCAGCATAGAAACAACCAAAGAAAGAACTATTACTAAGACTGTAAACTCTTAACACAAAAGTACAGTTGTGTACACTTACCATAAATGTAGATGTTAGAGTGTATTCACTTTTGCAGTCATCACATTTGGTTTATCCCTGCCAGGGTAGCCCTCGGCCGGACCAAATACCAGAGGCTTAGTATTTCTTCATGTTTCACTGTTAAATTTTAACTATAATCCAGGAGTCAGGAGGGTTGGGGTCTGAGTGAGATGCTATGGTGGTGGTGGGGACAGGCTGTGCAGCAGTGGGTACCAGTGCTGGCGGGGCCAGTCTGGAGCAATAAGAATTGTCCTTGTTTTTTCCTCCCTTATTTTGAGCAGTACCTTGGTGATGACAGGTAGTGGAGGAAATGCAAAGACCGATAGATTGACCCAGAGGAAGGATAGGCCATCCACTTTCCAAGCCATACAGTGATGCTCCCTGGTGCAGAACTTGCTGAGCTGATGGTTGGTGTGGGAGGCAAAGAGGTTGACCTTCGGGGTGCCCCATTTCTGAGTTATTGGGGTGAAGGTTCTTTTGTCTAGCTGCCACCCATGTGAGTCCAGAAGATTTCTGTTTAAGTGGTCTGCCAGAGACTGAGAACCTGGCAAAAATTGTGCTAACAGGTGGAGTTGCCTGGCAGAGGTTGTATGCCAAAGGGTCATGGCCAGCCTGCATAGAGGGTAGGATTGAGTTCCTCCCTGCTTGCTGATATACCACATCACAGTGGTGTTGTCTGTTTTGATCAAGAGAGTCCCTGGGGAGAGAAGGGGCCTGAAAGCTGTCAATGCGTGCTGGACAGCCAACATCTCTTTTTGGCTGATGAGCAGATGAATTTGCTGTGGGCTCCACTGGCCCTGTATGCACCTGCCATTCAGGTGTGCACCCCAGGCATAGTCTGATGCATCTGTGGTGAGGGTCTGGGCAGCAGGGGGTGGTGAGAAAGGTAGCCCCTTGTTGTGGGAGCATGCTGCTGCCCCCCCCCAAAGAAAATCTTTCCTTAGGCAAGGTATCATTGGTATAAGAGTTTCCAGGTCTTGAGAGTGTTGACACCAAAGGCTTTTTAGGTACCACTGAAGTTACCTCATATGCAGTCTGGCACATGGAATGAGTAGAATGCAAGAGTAGAATGCAAGATGCCATGAATCCCAGAGCTTGCAGGGTTTTCCTTGCAGATAACTGGGGTCTGGTGGCTAGTTGAGAGAAGGAGGCTGGCAGGTAAGTTTGCTTTTCTGGTGTAAGGAATGCCATCTGGGATGCTGTGTCCAGGCTTGCTCCCAGGAATATAATCGTTTGTGTGGGTAATAGTTTGGATTTCTTTTCGTCGATAGTGTACCCCAGGGATGTCAGTAGGGACTTTACAAAGACCAAGTACTTGAGCAGCTTTTCTTGACTGTCTGCCTGAATTAGGCAGTCATCTAACTATGGCAAATTTGAATATTCCTTTGTCTGGAAAAGGCAATGGCGGGAGCCAGAAATTTTGTGAAAACTCTGGGAGCAGTAGATAAGCCAAAGGGAAGTGCAGAGAACTGAAAGTGCAGAGATCCTGCACTGAAACGGAGATATTTCCTGCATGATTCCCTGATAGGAATGTGGAGGTAGGCCTCTTTTAGGTCTAGGGTGGCTAGTCAAGCATACATGGAGAGCATGGGTAGCAGTTGCTGGAGGGTGAGCATTTTGAATTTTGGTATCACCAGGAAGGTGTTTAGAATGGTTCATAGGTAGGTACTAGGCTATTGGCCCTAGGGCCTATACATGCCTAGCCAAAAAGATACCCTGGCTTTTGCCACCCAAGAAAATTATTTTCCTGTGCCCCTGTCAAGTAGAACCACAGAAGTGAACCCGGGGTGAAATTTCCTACTACCAATCCACTCATCAAGATTTTTCTTGAAGAGTGCTAATGAGGAGCTCTGTTTGACATAGATAGGTAGTCTGTTCCATACTCTCTGGGACAGGAATCTATCCCTCCAACATGTTCTGCTTATTGGGGTGACAAGGTTTAGGTCCCTAGAGCGTGTAGCTCGGAGGGATTGGGATTTCTTTAAGTGGAGCATGTCCAACAGCTCTGGGTTTGACATAGCTTTGTATGTTAGGCAGAGATCACCTCTGAGTAGGCGATATGCGACGGAGTAAAGCTGGAGTTTTTGAGTCGGTCTGTGTAAGGCATCTCTTTTGAGGCCAGTAATCCTCTTTGTAAGGTATTTTTGCGGCCTTTCCAGTTGTTGTAGATGTCTTGTGAGGTACATACCAAAAGGGGCGTTGTACTCTATAATGGGTAGATCGAGGATGGGGCACCAGGTGCCTTCTTTTTCTGGGTACCAGAAAAAGTCTGGAGTAGAAACCTTGGCCTTTCTGTTCTGCAGGAACGTTCTCTATTGTCCTCATTGAGAGCAGGGAAAGGACTTGCTGTTGTGCCTCTGCCCACTGGTTTGGAGGTAGCTCTGGGGTTGGAAGAGTGTGGAAAGAAAATCTGTATCTGTGGGACACTATGTTGAGGAAACAGTGGTCGTTGGTAATGGTGGCCCAGGTATTTGCGTGAAAGGAGAGTTTTCCTCCTAGGGGTAAGTGAAGGTGGGCAGAGGGAGGGGTGGGGGAGAAGAGTCATTGTGAGTTCTTACCATGAAGGGGTGGCTTAGAACTCCCTGATTTTGAAGTGGAGGAATTCCACTGTTTTGATCTCTGCATTCCCTGTGGCTGCTGTCTGGTGGGTCTGCTTCCCCAGGGTCTGGGCTGAACTGACCTGGTGGGAGCAGGAAAGGACTACTGCTTAGAGGGGCAATGCCTGCTGAACCTGTAGGAAATCCTTAACTGTCTGCAAAGATTTATCTTTTTCTTCCATCTTTTTTAAGACCTCCTCTGCCTGCATCCAATAATTTAGATTCAACATGGTCTGGCATGAGCTGCTCCTTAAGCCATGCATGAATTCTAAGGACAGAACCAGTGACTGCTGCCCTGGCAAGAAGTTTCTAGGGCGTCAAAACCACAGTGTAAGGTGTGCTTAGTCACTTGACTTGCAGAATGCATTAACCCTTGTAACTCTTTAGATTCTGCACAAGCAGGAAAGGAAGACAGTTTTTGCTTGAGGAGTTCCATGGTATATTGCTGAAATTTTAGCATCTGGAACTGGCAATTTAGTGCTCTGATAGCAAGAGTAGTAGAGGTGTATACTTTTTACCCCATCTGTCTAGAGCGCAGGAATCCGAGGGGCTGGGATTCTTAGCAGAGGTTGCTTTAATTCCTTTAGGCCCTTGAGAAATAACCTCAAGGTCAGCAGTAGGATTTTTGAAAAGAAATTTGGGTGAGTCAGGGACTCTGTAATACCTGTCAGGTTTTCTGGGTGCAGGAGGGTGGGTGTTAGGAGTCAGACTGGATTCCAGGAAAACATCGTCCACAACATCCAGGACTGGGGGAATGGCCAGGTATCTGTGCTGTGGAAGATCTAAGAATTCCCTGAGTCTCTTCTTAGACTGAGGGTAGTCCTGACATTCCCACTGGAAATGTTCCCTTAAGGTAAGAAGGGTTTCCCCAAAGGAAAAGTCCTCAGGTGGAGAGGCTGAAGGAATGGAATCCTCTGCATCAGAATACTCATATGCAGAGAGGGGTTGCATGTCTTCATATTCAGATGCATCACAGTCATCAGACTCCTGTTCAGACAGAACTACTGGGGACAGATCTCTTTTTCTTTTGGAAGGGGTAGCTTGGCTTCCACTGATCAGCATGATAAGGTCTTCTGCCATTTTAAGCATTTGAGACTGAGGCAAGGAAGCAGGTGCCTGAGATTTGTTCGTCGGTTTCTTGGGTGTGGTTTGTACCCTGGGCCTTAGAAACAATGGTAGACGCGAAAGAAGTTGTCGGTTTGTGTCAGAATCGGTAGTGCGAAGTACTTCCTCGGAAGCCGGTGCCTGCTCAGTGGCTCTGGACCCATCCAAGAGAGAGAAAGTACAGTTTTGTACCTACCATAAATGTAGATGTTCGAGTGCTAATACAGCTGCAGTAATCACAGATGGGTTCTCTGCCGTCAGGCGGGTCCTCGGTCGGCCGAATTCCAATGTCTAGGTCCGGCGTCGGTTGTCGTCGCTTTCTTTCCTGACGTCAGTGCGACAGGGGTATATAAGACACAGCCGACGCCATATTCTTCAGTCTTTCTTGCCCCAGATGTCAGGTGCCCCCAGAAGGAAGGCAATACATAAATTATATATATATATAAATATAGTCAAGCAATGCAATATAATCAAAAATCAGTAGTTGCAAGCAAATACACCATAGAAGGATAACCCAAATTAGGTTGTATGAGGAGGTGTTAACCACTGGGCTTTTACCAAGAGGGGAAGGAGGGAAGGAAACCTGTACTGCAGCTGTATTAGCACTCGAACATCTACATTTATGGTAGGTACAAAACTGTACTATGTTCATCGTGCATACAGCTGCAGTAATCACAGATGGGTAGAATCCCAAAGCTACGCACAGGGTGGTAGGCACTAGGTGGAACTGGGAGCAGCCAGAATGCCCTGCAACACAGCAGAGGCAAAGCCTGCTCTAGTTTTGGAATATAAAGGCAGGTGGTAGTGTTTTGTGAAGGTATGCACAGAACTCCAAGTGGCTGCCTCCAAAATATCCTTGGTAGGGACTCCTCTGAGGAAGGCTGTAGAGGTAGCTGTGGCCCTTGTGGAGTGGGATCTGATGCCTGTAGGCACAGGTTTGCCATGAAAGGAGTAACAAAACCGTATGCAATGGCCTATCCATTTTGAAATTGTCTGTTTGGAAATTGGCTTTCCTTGAGCTCCTACAGCATAGGACACAAAAAGTTGTTGTGATTTCCTGAAGGGCCGTGTTCTGTCCAGATAGTAACGTAGCTGTCTATGGATGTCTAAGGAATGTAGCAGCCTTTCCCCTTTGTTTTGAGGATTGGGGTAAAAGGTAGGTAAGTGTATGGCCTGATTTAAAGCTACCCTGGATACTACCTTAGGCATAAATGAAGGGTTGGCTCGTAGGGAAACCCTGTCCTGATGGAAGATGAGAAAAGGCTGCACAGCCATGAGGGCTTGTAGTTCCGAAACCCTACGAGCTGAGGTAATGGCCAGAAGGAAGGCTGTTTTCCAGGACAAATATTGCAAATCTGTTGAGGCAGCTGGTTCAAAGGGAGGTAATGTTAATTTTTCTAGAATGTAGTTAAGATCCCAGGCTGGGATTGGTTGTTTCCTTGGAGGTCTTATATTCTTAGCTCCTCTGAGGAACTGTCTTAAAAGTGGGTGAGAGAATAAGGGTGGATCAGTGTTGTATTCTGCAGAAATGGCTGAGGCATGAATTTTGATGGAGGAAAATGAAAGTCCACTGTTCAACAGCTCAGCTAGATACTGTAATATCTGAGGCAAATTCAGTTTTCTAGGATCCTGGCCTTTTTCTCATTCCAAGCGAAAAACGCTTCCACTTTTGGAGTAAGCCTTTCTAGTAGATGGTCTTCTGGCCTCCAAAATGACATCCTGCACCTCTTTGGAGAGTAGGGTCTGTTGTGGTGTTAAGGAATTTTCCATGCAGCCAGATTGAGAGTTTTCAGCTGACTGTGAAGAGTTTTGTAGTTGTGCTGAGTCAGTAGAAGAGGCATTAGAGGTAGGGTCCAGGGAGGAGTATGTGTTAGGCTCCTCAGGAGTGGGTACCAGTGTTGTCTTGGCCAGTCTGGAGCAATCACTATCATCTTCGGTCTGTCTGCTCTTGCTTTCAAGAGCACCTTGGGCAGAAGAGGCAAAGGTGGGAAAGCGTAAACTGTCCATGTTGCCCAACTGAAAGAAAGGGCGTCCACTCTCCAGGCCTTTGGATGAAAGGTCCTTGAACAGAACTTTTCCAATTGATGGTTCCTGTGGGAGGCGAAGAGATCTATGTCTGGTCTTCCCCACGCTTGGATTATCTTTGTAAACACTTGAGGATGTAACCTCCATTCGTGTGGATCTGTCATATTTCTGCTTAGATTGTCTGCCAGCATGTTTTCCAATCCTGGCAAGTACTGTGCTTGAAGTTCGATTTGCCATTCCAGAGCCAAGTTCCAAAGCGACATGGCTAGCCTGCACAGGGGGTATGAATGTGTTCCACCTTGTTTGTTTATATACCACATTACTGTGGTGTTGTCTGTTCTTATCAATAATTGCCCTGGATGCAGGAGGTCCTTGAACATTGTAATTGCATTTATCACTGCTAGCATTTTGTTCATTGATGTGAAGGTGCTTTTCCTTTTGGGACCACTTGCCCTGAATGCACCTGTCTGTCATGTGCCCCCCCCAGGCATAGTCTGAGGCGTCTGTTGTGATGACTTGATTTGCTTGAGGCTTGCAGAATGGAAGACCTGTGTTTGTTTGGCATGCTTGGGCCCACCATAGAAATTCCTTTTGCAAACATGGAATTATTGGTATTATTGTTTCCAAACTGTGGCTGTGCTGAGACCATAGGTTTTTTAGGTACCACTGAAGTTTCCTCATATGCAACTTTGCACATGGGATTAGAAGAATGCAAGATGCCATGAAGCCCAGAGCCTGCAGGATTTTCCTTGCAGTGAGCCTGGTACAATTTGCTAGTATTTTGAAGTAATGAGTTAGTTGCCCTTGTTTTTCTGGCGTAAGATAGGCCATCTGGGTGTTTGTGTCCAAGTTGGCACCCAGGAAAGTTATTTTCTGAGATGGTGTTAGCCTGGATTTTTCCTTGTTGACTGTGTATCCCAGAGAATTCAATAACCGTGTTACATAAGCCAGATGTTCCAGAAGTAGGTGCTTGTTGTCCGCTTGGATCAGGCAGTCGTCCAGATAAGGGTAAATTTGTATCCCTTGAAGTCTGCAGTAGGCAATTACTGATGCCAGGCATTTCGTGAATACTCTGGGCGCAGTAGATAAGCCAAAGGGCAATGCAGAGAATTGATAGTGGATTGAACCTGCAAGAAATCTGAGGTATCTTCATCTGCAACTTTGTCTGATTGGGACATGCAGGTATGCCTCCTTGAGGTCCAATGTTACCAGCCAAAACTCCTTGCCCAGCATGGGAAGAAGCTGCTGTAATGTGAGCATCTTGAATTTTGGTACGAGTAGAAATGTGTTTAGGATGGATAAGTCCAAAATGGGTCTCCAGTCAGTTTCTTTCCTTGGTACCAGAAAAAGTCTGGAATAAAAACCTTGACCTTGTTCGTGAGTAGGTACCTCTTGAATAGCTTTCATGGCCATAAGCTTTGAAATTTGTATTTGAGCCTCTGCCCTTTGATTGTGTGGCAGGTTCAGCATGCCTCTCATTTTTGGAAGAGTGTGAAAGTGAAATCTGTAGCCTCTGTTTATAATGTCCAGGATCCATTTGTCTGTTGTGATAATATGCCAATTTCTTGTAAATAATGCCAGCTTTCCTCCCAAGGGTGCTGCCAGCTGAGACATGCTTGGCATGGAAAGGGGGAAGTCATTGGGTTTGTTTCCTGTATTGCTGTGCACTGTCTTCGCCACCTCTTGTGGCTGGAGTTTGCCATTGTCTGCCTCTATATGATCCTTGAGGTTGTCCTCTGCCCCTTATGCGCCTGTATCTACCTCTTTGTGGCTTGTCCGTGGCTGGAAAGGACCAGTTCTTTGCAGGCCAATTTCTGCTAAAACGTGGTGGTTGAACTTGTAGAAAAGCTTTGACAGTTTGCATAGATTTAGCTTTTTCTTCCATTTTCCGTAGTATCTCCTCAGCATTAGTACCAAATAGTACATCCTTTTGTAAAGGAGCATCTAGTAGCTTAGCTTTAACATGGTCAGGCAAGGTTTGTTCTCTAAGCCAGGCATGTCTATGAATGACTGATCCTGTCACAGCAGCTCTACTTGAGGCCTCTAGGGCATCATAGCCACATTGTAAGGTGTGTTTACCCACTTGTTCTGCACTATGCATCATATCCTGCAACTCCTTCAAATCTGGTTGTTCAGGTTGAGACATTTTATTTCTTAATTGTGATAACAGAAACTGCTGACATTTAAGCATATGGAACTAACAATTTAAGGCCCTCATGGCTAGGGTGGCCGAGGTATATACCTTTTTTCCCCACCTTTCTAAGGATCTAGACTCTCTTTTGGAAGGTAGTGGATTCTTAGCAGTAGAGGCCTTCATTCCCTTGGGGCCTTGAGAAATGGTTTCAGGGTCAGCATTATGGCTCTTGTAGAGAAACTGGTGAGAGGTAGGAACTCTGTAGTACCTATCAGGCTTGACTGTGGCAGGAGGCAGGGAATCCGGATTTAGGCAAGCCTCCGAGTAAACATCATCAAGTATGTCCAAGACAGGAGGTATCACCAGAGGTCTGTGCTGAGGTAACAAAAGAAATTCCCTAAGTCTTTTCTTGGAATCAGAAAAGTCTTGGCCTTCCCAATGGAAGTGTTCCCTCAAGGCGTGCAAGGTTTCCCCAAAAGAGAAATCCTCTGGGGGAGATACAGAAGGAATGGACTGCTCAGCATCTGAATCTTCAAAAGGGGAGTACGAGTGTTCCTCTTCATCAGAATGTTCTGAAAGAATGGATTCCTGGTCAGAAGAGGGAGAAGCTTCCTCCACTCGGGGTCTCTTGTCTGGAGGGGGCTGGGAACCCCTGATAAGAGTAATTAAATCCTCAGCCATTTTTAGCATCTGCTTTTTAGGCATGGGGCATGGAGATGGGCCCTGTGCAACAGGCCTCTTGGGATGCAAGGCTGATTTGGACTTAGTAAAGGCTTTAATGGAGAAGGAAGACGAGGGTCTAAAAACACCATGGGTGGAAGTGGACCTATCCACATTAGGAGGCTCAACACTCACAGTGGCTTCGGTGGTTGTAGTCTGGGTATGGGCCGAGGTACCTGCGGTCTCGGTTACAGAGGACACCGCCAAAGAAGTGTCGTCGGTAGTCAGGAGCTGCGTAGGCGCCTCACTGAGAACCGGACCACATGTAGCCGGTTTTGGCGTGGTGTCGGTGGAGACCGCGGGCCTCGCGTGTCGGTCTTTGTCCTTGCGTTTTTTGGACAAAACGGTAGTCGGAGTATCCAACGACATTTTATAATCAAAGGTTTTACCAAAAAAGTGCTGGGCGAAGTCCGCCCGACGCTTAATAGTGCGTTTATTGAAAGTAGTGCAAAAGCGACAGGCCGAGACGTCGTGGTCTGGGCCTAAACAAGGTATGCAGAGGGAATGGAAATCCTTATGCGGTATTTGCTTCCCACAAGAAATACAATTGTTAACTTTGTCTGACATCGGTCTGAGGCAAGAAAAGTTTCCCCAACGGGGTACTTAGCTTTAAAGAGGACTTTGGTTTCCAATTATTTGTAATTTCAGGAGCTGGCCGACCGACACTTGCGAACTGCTTCTGCTTCAGGCACCGCGTGGCAAAAAAGACTGAAGAATATGGCGTCGGCTGTGTCTTATATACCCCTGTCGCACTGACGTCAGGAAAGAAAGCGATGACAACCGACGCCGGACCTAGACTTTGGAATTCGGCCGACCGAGGACCCGCCTGACGGCAGAGAACCCATCTGTGATTACTGCAGCTGTATGCACGATGAACATCTGCAAGATCCTTAGTCAAAGAAGAGTTTTGCAGCATACCAGACTCCGAAAGGGTCTCGGTAGTGGCCTGCAAATCCACAAAAGCGGTCATTACGGGCTGCGAAAGTGCCTGAGGACCGAAGAACTGATGACTAGCTTAACGGATGTGTCGTCGATAGGTTTGGACCTGTGCAGTCTGTCTCTGTCTTTATCCTTACGTGTTTTTGTAAGAGCTGCTGTTGGATGGCTTACTGATGATGGAATTCGAGGACTGTAAGCGAAGATATCTAGCTACAATAAAGGCCCAATGATGTATAGTTCTGGCATTGAACAAAGCACAAAAGCGACAGTGAGGGACATCGTGGTCAGGGCCTAAGCAAGTGATGCAGGAAGAATGAAAGTCTCTGTGTGGTATTTGCTTTCCACAGGCGAGACGATTGTTAACTTTTTCTGACATTGGTTAGTACAAGAAAAAAGGATCCCCAACGGGGTACTTAGCTTTAGAAGACTTCATCTTCAATTCGGAAGATGAAACTCAGGTAGCGGCTGACCGGCACTGGTGCAAACTGCTTCTCCTTTAGGCTCTGTGGCAAGAAAGACTGATGTAATGGCGTTGGCTGCCTTACTTTATACTACTGATGACCTGACGTAACTCCTGAAGCAACTGCAACCGACGCAGAAATACTAAGCCTCTGGTATTCTGGCTGGCCGAGGGCTACCCTGACAGGGATAACCCAAATGTGACGACTGCAACAGTGAAACACAAAGAACATCTACTGCAAGGGACTTTTGGTGCCTCATTTGGCTATCTTCCACTCCAAAGCCCTAAAGACAACACACAGTTTTTCAAGATCTGTTATAAAATGTTATACTGTATAGAAAAATCAGACAACAGTCATCCCTCACCATAAAGGGGGAGTGACTACAGACCCTGGGAATTATCACCCCATTAGCCTGATGAGTCTGATATGTAAAGCTATGGAACGCATCATCATGGACCTAATTTACAAGGATATAGAGAATCTCCAATCTCTAGATCTCACTCAATTTGGTTTTGTGAAAGATAGATCACGCCTGCTCAACCTGGTTGACTTCTTTGAGTCATTCACCAGAGCTGTGGATGAGGGTAAGGCAGGTCATACAGCCTACCTTGATCTGGCCAAGGCCTTTGATACCATTCCTCACTCAGGAATTATTGATAAACTCATCAAACTAGGCATCAACCCTATATCACTAGGTGGATTGCAAACTGGCTGACAGAACCCACAGTGTGTTAGTAGTGGACTACAAGTTAGACTGATGACCAGTCATGAGTGGAATCCCACAGGGATTGGTCCTGGGTCCTCTCCTGTTTGGCATCTACTTCTCAGTAGTCCAGGCCAACACAGAGGGACTCTGGCTGACCAAGTTCGCAGACGACTGCAAGCTGGGAGCCATTATTAACTCCCCAAGTGATGCAGACATCGTACAGAAAGGCCTCATTGACAGAAATGACTGGTGTCGAAAACATGACCTTAAGCTCAATGCCAAAAATTGCGTAGTGATGCCCTTTGGGAAAAACTCAGTTCCCACTAATTACCACATCGATGGGAGCCCACTAAACACAGAAAGTGTTATAAGAGATCTAGGGTCACAGGTTGACAGCAACCTCTCTTCGACCACCACATTGCCACTGTGGTCAGAAAGTCCTTCTATGTGGCACATCTCATTATCAAGGGTTTTGCATCCAGGAAGAAAGAGGTCATCATCTCTCTCTACTCATCCCTCATTAGACCAATCATCAAGTATAATGCCCCATTTGGCATGTACCTCACTAGACACAAAGCAGCTGGAAAGGCCACAAAAGTACCTCACAAAGAGAATCCTAGGTCTTAAACACATGTTGTACATGGACAGACCAAAAAACTCCAGCTATTCTCTGTCTCAAATCGTCTACTAAGAGGTGACCTCTGCTTGACTTACAAAGCCATGTCTGACCAAGCTCTTAGAAATGCTACATTTAAAAAAATCCCAATCCCTCCACACCACATGCTCTAGAGACCTCGACCTCATTACCACAATCAACAGAACATGCTGGAGGGACAGGTTCATAACCCAGAGACTGCCCATGCTCTGGAATAGACTTCCCATACATGTCAAGCGCACCTCACTGGTCCTCTTTGGGAGAAATCTTGATGAGTGGATGGGAAATAGAAAAGTTCACCCCGGGATCACTCCAGTGGCTCTACCTGATAGAGGCACTGGGAACTAACGTTGGGAGGCACGATGCTCGGGCAATTCTATGGGCTAGGCATATAAAGGCTCCAGGGCCATTAGCCTAGTACACACCTATGAACCTATGAACAGGACAAAAAGCTGAACCATTTAAAGCGTGAACTCAAGCTTCTTAGTTTGTGTAATGTCTAACATTTGCAGTTGCACAAGAATCATGAAAAGGAAATGAGGCAAAAGCAAGTTCTGAAAGAGCAGATACAAGTCTAACAGCTACTAAAACAGCAGTGTCATCTAATTAATTAGCTAATTATAATTAATTAGCTAATTAGAAAATGTGGTAATTCTAATTTTAATTAATTAAAATAAATATCTAATTCTAATTTGGTGTTTTGAACTGAGTCTAATTAAAATGTTATTAGATACATTTTACAACTGAAATAAAACTGTATAATAAGTTTTTGTTATGCATTTACCAGTAACTGAAATGTAGTAATCTAAGTGTATTAACTTACCGTCTTACCGTATCAGTAACCCATTCCAGTTTCAGTTCCAAATCACATTTTACCTAGTTACCTACACTGAGCGCAACGTCCATCTTCCAGTTCCTGTTTTCTGTCTAGTTTGATTGCAAACATGGCAAACTTTGTTCAAGAAATACCACATGTTGCAACTTTTTTCACTGATTTTAAACTAAATTTTATAAATGATAATAAAACACAAATTTCTGGTGTGTGTAAGGCTTGCAAAAAAAGAATTGCCGGTGACTGGAAGCCAACAAGGGTGACTTCTAATTTTGTAAATCTCTCAAAGTTGTGCAATCTTGGCAAATACAGCACTTATGAGGCAGGAAGAACCCACAGCAGGATCTGGATGGCATTTGTTCTCTGACAAAATATTTTCGTCCATCATCACAAAGCATTTTGAGCAACAAAGTCGATGATGCTGTCATCAAATTTATCATATTATATATGCTTCCTTTGAGTCTGCTTGAAAAAGAAGGATTTCATTTTCTAAGTGTTGTACAACTGTGGTATCATAGTCCAACTAAAGCAAAGTTTACTATGCAAGTTCACGATCAGTGTAGACAGGTGATAAAAACAATTAAGAGGATGAATGATTCTCAGTATATTGCTGTGCCCAAGCTGATATATGGTCCAGTTGGCATCTGCATGGCTACTAAGCCTGTCATTCATTCACAACCAGAAGATGGAAACCCGACTGGTGAGTATGAAGAGGTTTACAGGCTCACATATGCCAGAAAATTTTCCGTAATTTATTTATCTGTTATGAAACAATTCACAAGTCAGACGACAGTTATCAGAATAGTCACAGATAATGCCACCAACATGGTGAAGGCATTCCTAAAGCCTGTTGATGTGATAGATGCAGATGAAGAGGAGGAAGGTGATAAAGATGAAGCACGACAAGTGGTTGAACATATTCTAATTGATTGTGAACAACCTGAAGAAGTTGTTAGGCATCCAGTACCTATGGGCTACGCTTGCATGGCACACATTTTGCAGTTGGTAGTTCACTTCGGACTTGCTGAAGCCTCACCAAAGATAAACAATGTCCTGGCCAAATGTGATAGTTTAATGTAAACTCTTCATAAGTCATGCCAAGCTACAGAGTTGTTGGAGACAGAAGCATCGATCCAAATTCCATCCTTGGACAGTACACGATGGATCAGTAAATTGTCAATGATTTTGGCAATTGTTAAGATCGAATCACGACATGAAGGAACCCTTCAGCGAATCTGCGATACTCTGCCATCCAGAATTACTATCACATCAAATGACTTTGCTGTACCAGTTCTTGAGTCCATTAGAAGTGGCTATTGTTCACCTGTAATCTGAAGTTGTTGTGATGAGCAGTCAGATTCTACTGACAATAGTTGGCTTGAAGAAACACATAGAGAAAACAGAACTACAGTATTGTTCATCAGTCAAGTCTGGTCTCTTGGCATCGTTGAGCAACAGATGTGATTATCTGTTTCACCAGGTACATTGCCTTATTGCCACAGCTGTAGATCCACAATTCAAATTGGGATGGGCAACAGATCCAGGTGACAGCAACGCAACACAATAGGCATTACTGACTGAGATGCAAGTACCAAGTCAATCATATAAACATTTACTACCTGCAGAAGCAGAAGGTGCCTGTGCACCAGTACAACAGCAACAACCACCATCTTCACCGCCGGACATTAGACCAATTAATGAACATTACTACTTGATGAGTTTACTATTTGATGGCTTTAAATATGTTTTACTGTGCAGTTCATTATTTACATGTGCTTAGAGATGCTGTTTAACTTTTATGATTTGACATTGACTACACTGTTTTCAAGTTGAACATGGCTTGCCAAGTTGCAAGTTGAGAGAGTTGGCAGTAAGTTGCTAATTAAAAATGTAATTAGCCTAATTAGTTTCAACGTTTGCTAATTCTAATTAGATATGTCAGACAGCTAATTCTAACTAATTAGCATAAATGAGCTGTAATTCTAATTAATTAGCAAATAAGTTAATTAAAAAAAAACACTGCTAAACAGCTTGTCACAAAGATTTATAAAGGTAAAAGCAGCATCCTTTCAGAATGCTTAATTGAAAACTACTCAAGAAAGGAAGGAAAATACTAGTGAAGTTTCTACAGGTACGTCTTTGTCACCACAGAACTATAAGAAATATATAGACTAGTTAGTTGGAGAAGTTCTTTATCAATGTCTCTACTAATTGTGTTAAAACCCACCTGATAAAACTGAAGGAAAACAGACAAATGTTAAAAACAGTGGGGAGAAATGATGCGATTTCACTTGTTTTAACGGGTAGAAGGGTACAGATTTTGCTCCTTTCAGGAATGGTGACTCATGCATCCATTACAGAAGCTATTATTTGTCCACTAGATGGAAGTACTACAAACAGAAAAATCAACATGGAAACTTGAGTCACACAATCCTGCACTACTGATTTCTCCCAAACTAAATAAGGTCCTTAGGAATAAAGTATAAAATTCCAGTTTGATGTCTCTTGAAATTTTTTTTTCTTAGAACACTTAGAAGGCGAAGAATCTGACGAATAAGACCAGGCAGGACAAGTGGAGTCTACCCACAATCAGCACTCTCTTCCTGTCTCTCCCCTGCAAGAAGATAAAGGAACTAAAGAAAGACCCAGAAACATGGGTTATGCAGAGCCAAGGCCAGTCTCTAAGCAAGCTGTGATGTCCCCTCCGGGCCACTAATCAAGGAGCCTGAATCCTCACCATTGAATTGGAAAGGTTTGTTCACTTGGAACAAGTAGCTCTCTGCATCAAGCACAATTTCCCTTATACGGAACACACGCAGTCTGGGGTCTGGGTTTCTCTCTCTCTCTCTAGGCCCCCAATAACACCCCCCACTGGCACAGCTGTAAAGTTGAGTCCTCAGCTGAGTGTCCAAGCCAAGTCCTCCTCACCCTCTCTGTGAAACCAGTGCTTTGTGTCCCTGCTCCAAGCAGCTGATGCACACACACTTGGATATTTGATTAGTGCGCACGCACACACACACACACACACACACACACACACACACACACACACACACACACACAAACACACACACACACACACACACACACACACACACACACACACACACACACACACACAAACACACACACACACACACACACACACACACACACACACACACACACACACACACACACACACACACACACACACACACTGAAAGACTGGCACAGATGTACTAGCTACTTCCCCTTCTGCCCAAACTATAAGGTAGTTACACTGCCACCAGACACTCCAAAGCCAGCTACATGAAGGCTCTTGCAAGGGTACCCAATTATACTGAGTGAAATTAATGAATATAAAATAAATACATATGCAGGTACTCTCAGGATTTAAATATGTCTCACAAATAGTCACAATGAAAGGTTTAAATATATTTAATAATAAAAGAACAAGAAAATACTCCATAATATAATCACTAACATCAGAGTTCAAAATCTCAAGAAATATTTAAAACATTGCAGGACAGTCTCAAATAAATAAAGAAAAACATCTAAATTAAGCTTTGCTATATTCCTGACTGTATTTAAGAGAATTATTGTATGCTAGTAACTTACTTACAGAGCAAGCAAGGCAGATGTGGTTAGTGATCTTCCAGCTGATGTTGTCAGGTCAAAGAAAAATACAGATTACTCAGTCATTCGCTGAGAGATCTAAATATTACTGCTGAGATAGTGTGTAGGATGACATCATTTCTTGTCATCTGACTCTATCCCAGGTGAAAAACAACCATTGATGCAGCTGGTAGCATTTAGCATCTACCTGTACATACACAAACACTTTTCTTAGATTTAAGGCAGGTCCTGGAAGTCATAAAACAAAACACTTCCAAGACAATACAGTGAACCTCTAGTTCTAGACATTTGTGTCTGTTACTGCACTGAAACTGAAAGATAACATCGTTTTTTTTATGGCATGGCTATAAAATAATTTAATTTCAACTATTTTTCTGAAGTTTTGCAAGTTAATCTTCTGTATTCCAGTTTCCCCTTTTAAAATGTATACATCTAAACAGTTACAATAGTTTATGTACATTTCTGCTCTGTTCCAGTAGGGCACACTGTGGATACATTTTTAAAGATCAGTGCTTTACAATCCTTTTCAATACACACTTCTGTCCAAGCAGTTTGATATACACATAACATACAGTTCTAGTACATTTGTAACTCAAGCATGAATCATGTTATTTACAAATGACATAATTATTTAGAAAATTCCAGATAGCTGGGCTGGTAGAATCTCCTTTCGTGACATGCATGTCATCAAGACAGGAGTTAAAAAGATAGCTGTATATCCACTTTAATGACCCGCATTTTTTTTACCATCTTGATTTGTTATCAACTTGGCCAGAATGACATTCCTGCTGTCACAGTGTCTCAGTTCCTGAACTACTGGCACCAGAAACCTATGTGGTTAAGACAAGAATTATATGCTTAGTAATGCTGTACCCTTAATCATACAAATGACAAGGTCTGAATATAGGGCATGGTGACATTAAAAAAAAAAACTGAGCCTACAGTCATGTCTTAACTCCATTTTACATTCCCATTCCCCTCAGACTGAGTGAGCCCAAAAAGCTTCCCGTAAGTCAAAGTTGACCAGTGCATAAAAGCATCATTTTTGACTTAATGCAGACATCAATACTGAGGGGCATTCAATGGAATTCCTTCACCAAGCCAGATCTGAAGCACAGCTGCAGAATGCAGCTTTAGCATTTTTCAATTCACTGAGCAGGCCTGCTGAACCAGTTCCAAAATTCTAGACTTCTGTATCACAGTAAACACACAAGCCAATGGAATGTCAACTGACTACAGTACCAGAGATTACAGAAATTTGTGAAACAGTTTCTGAGTATGGCTTGCCATGCTATCCTGCTGCAATACAAAGAAATAAACCTGATGCATTACACAAAGGCCACCAATAAACTGCATTTTTAGTTGATTATTATGATACTTACTCTCTTGACCTTGCACAGATTACACACACTACGATTTTCCAAAACAACTTCCAAGTGGCATGGCCAGATCAACATGTTTTTCTGATGTGAATACATTCCATTTCTTTTCAGTTACTGCACTGCTAGTATGTTCAAAGCACTGCAACAGTCCAGAATTTTGATTTCCTTATTTTGTAGTGGGCACACAGCCCAGAGTAGAAAAGACCCGGAATCAATAAAAGAAGTGCTGTTAGATTATGTTGGCTGAATGCCCAGGCTGAAAGCTGCAGGTGCAGATAAAACACTGAGCTAGACATAAAAATAAGAAAGATCTCCCAGTAGAATCAATTATTAGGATACACTGCACCCACACTGAGACAACATAATGTATCACACTAACAAAGACAGGACACTAAATATAAACAGTGACCGAATTAAGCTTACAAAAGTTGTATTGCTGATACTGAAATTTAAGGAACCTATTAATGGTTCTGCATCTTTATCTACAGTCTGGGTCTTTCCCGTAATAACCAACAGCACATCCTGTTTTATAACTGGAAGGTACTGCAGTGCAAATCAGCTTTTTTAAACGGCTACTCTAAACAGTCAAATAGGCTTCTAAACAAGATAGCTTCCTACATAATTTTCAGAATACTTATCTAGAGGAATGTCAAACAGAAGGGGATGCATCATTCAAGCGCCTGAAATGGAGCAATGACTCCATTTTAAACATAACTCACAAGGTGTATCCAACTCAGAATCTAAAATATCAGATTTGGTAAATGTCACAACATTCCAAATGCTGAACAGTTTACAAAACACAAACAAATATTATGAACATCTCAGAAATACACAAAATCCTACACATTTACAACTGAAATTAAAATGTTAGTTAAAGGAGTACTGTAAGTGTAAATTCTTTTTCAGTACACAACTGCAGGCACTCCATCTCTACTTATCCAACTACCCTTTAGACAAAATGCAAACTAATTAAATGAAGGCAAACTCACATCTTACAAAATTTACAAAGATTACTAAGATTTATAACTTCTTTATAAAACACATACTGCTTATGAAATAATTGTAATGTGGTTACTCAATTTTACTTGACCTATGTAAACACTGCTGTAATAGCTACGTTATCTATTTTACCACTGTATCTGTGCCTCTTTTGAAGCTTTTCTATCCAGGCCTCCACTGAAATAAATGTCTTGGTTCCAGGCAGATTACCCTGGTTAACCAAAGAAACTAAATAATTAAATACTTCTCTTTAGGAAGCAGATATTTCCACTGACATGCTATTCCATCTTCCTTCTTTTTTGATGTATACTCTATTCTACAATGAAAAACATTTACTTCCCCTTAACAAAAAAAAAAAAAAATTGCAACTTTACATGTTACTGTTGTGTGGCTAAAGCTATAGTGTAATCTAATTTGCCAACTTCTACGAGTAGGACAAATTCCTGGGCAGGCAAAACAAACAATATATTTCTTAGGACCAGGGGCTACAGTATCTGCATATGTAAGACATCTTTGAAAACATCCATTAAGGGTGGATCTGACACGGTATCTGCTAAGGGTGGTATGCAGCTTTGAATGTTCTTCTCTGTCCTCTTTATGGGAAAGCCAAAGAAGCCAGGGCCAGTTCTCTTCTGCTTTGATTGTATATAGTATTTTCAAAAAGGTAGAGTCATATGGAGTGAGCACTAGAAATCCTACAGTCTTCTTACCACCTACAGCAGGGGGCCCCACACAAGGGTTCCTGCATGATTTTTTTGCAGGGGGTGCAAACCCAGAGGCCAGAGCTCCAGAGTATATCTGTTTATGTGTGGATAACCAACAACACCCGCTGTATTCCACACTGCAGTACAAAAACCTGATGGTGTCTCTGTGAATTTATAGTGTTATGAAATAAGACCTCAACGGAAATGTAATATTGAACTCACTCATCTAAAAATTATAAAGTTTTTGGGTAACTGTAATTTTAAAAACAAAAGCTGAACATACTACATTGTTTCGAGTTTAGCTCAATGGCTTTAAGGGTGAAGCTGGTTCAGTATTTTCACTTATTCATTTATTTTTCTTAATACCCCTTAATCCAGTCAGTCTAGGGTATGGAAAAGCCAGAATTATCTAGCATTCACATGTGCTGTGAGGTAAACATGAACCATCAAGCATAAAACAGGCAACTGGTGGAGAAGCCTCCAATCCATTGCAGAACACCCCCCTCCCCAAATGCACCTCATTATGAACAACATTCATCATTCGGAGTCTTAAAAAGTTCACCCCATTCCACATGGAAAGGGCCTTTACTGATAATAATCCTTAAGTAATATCAAGCCATATTATATCATCAAATGGACCGTTTGGAAGAATGAATAAGGTTATTAACCGTGCTGTGAACTTCGTAACTGAAATTGTTAAGGAAGCATTTCAATCAGGGTCAGTCTCAAAAGAATCACTGAGAAATCCAAAAATAACCAAGGTGGAACACTTTTTAAATATTAGTACTAAACTACTGACAAATTAAAAGAATGTGAATTAATACACATTTTCTGAAGTAAAAGACTATAACTATAATTGTAATTATTTATCAAGTGTAATTCACCACTTTTTTTCAAACATCACCAGTTTTAACTTGAGTCAAAATCAGGGACAGTTGGTAGGTATATATTAGGAAGTGTTCCAACTTCCAATCTTGAAGTAGGAAAGTTAAAAGGCACACAGGGGTAAATGTATAAAGTTGCCAATTCACCTACTGCACATTGCGGGAACAAAACATGAACACAGTAAGAACCACAATAAAGAAGGTACGTGGATTCCACAAAAGGTGGATCGCAGCTGGAAACTAACTGATAAAATAAGCAGGGAAAAAATATTTATATATACTGAAAAATATCATAATTTAACACCATGTACACATGTAAAATACCTTACTAAACCAAATCAGAACTCTCATAACTGTGGGCAGAGCCGGATCAAGGTCAAATGGGGCCTTAGGGAGAGTAATAGATTGGGCCCCCCCAGAGCAGCCCCTTCTGCAGCATCACCCTACCCCCCCAGAGCACCTCTCCTGTGGCAACCCACTACCCCCCCCAAGCAGCCCCCTCCCTTGACATTCCAGTGGTCCATTACTTGGCTATTTCTCTCCAGTTACCATAAACACTGTTCAAAATTCAGTGTGCTTACTGCTTTCTTACTTACTTCTACAATGATTAGAGATATTAAATAAAATAGCACAGACACTGATAGCCACTTGCTAAACAAACAATACTGTCTCACAATGAAAATGGACTTGGCATGAGCAGTAAACATTTCTGCCCTTGAAACTCGCATTCATTGAAACGGCATTAAAACTCGCATTCAAAGAAAATGCATCTGGCCAGTGGAGGATTAAGTTTACCTTTGGGCTATTTTCCAACCATAGGCTCCTTGCACACATTTTTGGGGTCATGCATACATGTATGTGCTCTTTGATTTACCTTCCTGATTGTATGAAACGATATTCCTTGTATAATACAGCGCCACTTGTTAGAATGTGTTTTAAACTTGTAGTTTTGAACATTCTTTCAGTAAGAAACAAAACAAAAGGTATGAACCAATAATGCCAAAACTACCGATTTCAGAAAATTTCAGCCATGAAAGGTCACTCAGACATCTGTCATTGCAATCCACCAATATCAGTCAATAAGCACAATCTCTGCAGAGGTAAAAGTCATCTGAATAATTCCACATTAAAGAAAACTGTAATTAATGAAGATTATTCAGTAGTGCCTGATCTTCCAATTGTTACAAAAAAATAATCTTCATTACAATTAGTCTTATTAACCTCACTGTTCTCACCACCTATATTACTTGCAAGTATACAGTTCTCTTCTAGCTGTCTTTGTAATGCCATGGCCTAAACAGTGCTGTCCACTTCTCTCTCCTCCTTTCCCCTTTCACTACAATTCTGTAATCCTTCCAAGAACAAGTTTGATTTCTTTCTTTTAGCATGCCCCTTGCCTTTTTTCTACATCCCCTTTTGGAACAATAATGTAGTTTTCTGTAAACTGAATGTTTTGTGTTTGAGCAAGGTTACGCAATAACCAATTGGAAGCATATCAAAGTACTGCCCTAGTACTTAGTATATTTTCTTCTAGGATTACATACGTCAGTTTCTTTTTCTTCCTAGTAGCTTGTTTCTCCCCTTTATTTTTTCTCTAGCATGCTCTGAATCCTCAATTTGCTGTGTACCAGTATCCTGAATTGCAAGTGTGTCATCTGTAGTATCAAGTTTAATATGGGTCAAGTGATCTATACTAGAAGAGGGCACTTCCTTTCCTTAATGTGTTCTACTTCTACTTTGCTAAACATGATTTGTCATCAGCCTCAGCATTAAAATACGTAAGAGTTTTCCAAATTGTGCCAACTGCAGAAGTAAAACCATCCTCACCAAGTCCAAATTTATTATCAATAACAGTAAGCAAACCCAGATTCTTACATGAGGAACACAAGTCTCCAAAGTTACAATGTATTACCTTAGTATATACATAGCATTTAGTACACTGGACAAGACATTTAACGCTTCAGCAAATCATTAAATGATGCACATTTAAGGGATACATTTTCACTGAACAACAACTGACAGTAAAGCATTTTAAATCAAAAATATATAAATCAATAATAGAATTCACAGACTTTGTAACAACTAGGAAACTTAAGTCAAACTGTATGAAGGAATCACAATATAGAAACTAATATCAAAGTACACTGAACTAACCTTTTATTTTGATCCACAGCACCAGTTTTGCATGCCACACTGCTAAACATCTGTAACTACTTGAGCTCGCAACCACTCGTGGTCATGGCTCAAGTTAAACATCACATTGTTTGGGTAAGGTATGGAGTGTCAAACCTACAATCTGTACCAAGTTATAACTAGCTAGGCCCTTTGTAAGTAGAAACACTAGCACTTCAAATCTGTCCCTTTCTACCAACAAATGGTTAAAAAAATCAGAGGTAAAAGATGAAAGACTTCATATATAAGATTCTCCTACCAAGCACTTAAACAGAAAAGCACAAAACAACCCTGGATGGCTAAAGATACATCTGCTCATCAAGTAACTATGTTTATCTTTTTTGTTTTAAACTCCATGGACATAGCATAGAACAGCACTCAATCAACATATATTTAAAACCATTACGAATGACAAAACATCTACATCTAGATTTCATAGTTCTCTCTTTCTACAAAAACATGCTGACACATTCAAATACATTAAAGATGTAACACTGATAATGAAGGACAAAGTTTTTTCCCTTGAATTTTATGCCACATCCTGTCTAGTTTTGTTTGCACCCAGTCTCATCCTGTTATGATTTCTGTAATTTAAAAGGAAACGTTTAAGAATTTACAGATGCTACGAGTTCCTTCCAGGACTGTGTCAAAGAACAGGATCTCTCCAGAAAGTACAGTCGTGTACACTTACCATAAATGTAGATGTTCGAATGTATTCACTTTTGCAGTCATTACATTTGGGTTATCTGCTTGCAGAAGCACTCAGTCGGCCTGATTAACAAAGTCTTGGGTCCTACGTCAGTTGTTGTCTCTTCTTCCGTGATGTCAGGTCGTCAGGTGTATAAAACATGCAGCCGACGTCATTACATCAGTTTTTCTTGCCCCACATGCCAGGTGCCCCCCTAATGGGAAGCAATTAAATCTATAAATATACAAGGTTAAACCTCCAACAAAAAAGAAAATACACCAAAAAGCTTTTAAGCATTGAAAAGGAGAGAAGAGGTATAGCCAAAAGAAGTCAGGGGGCTGGAGGGAGGGTAACCAGGACTGCAACAGTGAATACACTCGAACATCTACATTTATGGTAAGTGTACACAACTGTACTATGTTCTTCGTGTTTCACTGTTGCAGTCATTACATTTGGGTAGATTCCCAAAGCTAAGGATGGGAGGACGAATTTAGATAGCATTAGGACCAGCTATAAGACTCTGCAAAATTGCAGTGGCAAAGCCAGCTCTGGATTTAGAGAAAATTGGCAAATGGTAATGCTTGGTGAAAGTATGTACGGAACTCCAGGTAGCAGCTTCTAGGATGCCCCTGGTAGGTACGCCTCTGAAAATGGCTGTAGAGGTAGATGCAGCCCTGGTTGAGTGGGGTCTGATCCCTTGTGGGATAGGTTTTCCATGGTGCTTATAGCAGAAATGAATGCGATGGCTTATCCATTTGGAGATGGTTTGCTTTGAAATAGCCTTCCCCTCTGTCCCTGCAGCAAATGCCACCGGCAATTGTTCAGATTTCCTCTGAGGTTTAGTCCTGTCCAAGTAGAATCTAAGTTGTCTGTGCACATCTAAGGAGTGCAGTATCTGTTCCCCTTTGTTCTGTGGATTAGGGAAGAAGGTTGGCAAATGAATGGACTGATTAAAGGCCACACTGGATACCACCTTTGGCATGAAAGAGGGATTGGTCCTGAGGGACACCCTGTCCGCATGAAAGACGATGAAAGGCTCCACTGCCGTAACAGCCTGTAATTCAGATACCCTTCTTGCTGAAGTGATGGTTAAAAGGAAAGCTGTTTTCCAAGAAAGGAATTTTAAATCTGCAGTAGCAGCTGGCTCGAAAGGAGGAAAGGCGAGTTTCTCCAATACAAACTTAAGGTCCCAGGCTGGAGTTGGAGCTCTCCTGGGTGGTCTTAAATTTTTTGGCCCCTCTGAAGAACTGCTTGAGCAGTGGATGAGAGAAGAGAGGAGGTTCTGTGTTATAATGAGCTGAAATGGCTGAGGCGTGAATTTTTATTGAGGAAAAAGCAAGCTCTTGTGAAGCAGCTCAGTTAAGTATTGTAAAATCTGAGGTAAATTGGGCACTGCTGTGCTCATCCCTTGAGACTGATTCCAGGCACAGAATCTTTTCCATTTTTTAGCATAAGATATTCTAGTACTAGGCCTCCTTGCCTCTAAAATGACATCCAGCACTTGTTTACTGAGGGATGGTAAAGGAGAGCTTAGGTAATTAGCTAGGCTGCTAGGTTCAGTGTTTGAAGCTGAGGGTGCAGAATCTGGTTTTCCTGCTAGGACAGCAGGGTAGGAGTCTGAGGCAGATGCCATGGTGCCAACAGTGACACACTGGGCAGAAGGGGGTACACCAGTGTTGGCGTGGCCAGTCTGGTGCAATCAAAATCATCCTTGGTTTGTCTTGTTTAATCTTTAGTAGTACTTTGGAGAGCAGAGGCAGAGGAGGAAAGGCATAAACTGATAGGTTTTTCCAGCTGAAGGACAGAGCATCCACTTTCCAAGCTTGTCTGTGGAGAGTCCTTGTGCAAAATTTTTCCAATTGATAGTTCTGGGGGGAGGCAAACAGGTCTATATCTGGGCTCCCCCATTTGCTTGTCAACATGTTGAAAATCCTTGGTTCCAGTTTCCACTCGTGTGGGTCCATGGGGTTTCTGCTTAGTCCGTCTGCCAGTGTATTTAGTTTTCCTGGTAGGAATTGAGCTTGTAGATGCACTTGGTAGCTCAAGGCTGTGTTCCACAATGCCATGGCTAGTCTGCAGTGGGGGTAAGAATGTGTACCCCCCCGTTTGTTTATGTACCATATAAACAGTGGTATTGTTCGTCTTTACCATTAATTGTCCTGGAAGAATGTGGTCCTTGAAGGCTGTCAGAGCATTCTGTACAGCTAACATTTCTTTATGACTGATGTGAAGGTGCATTTGAATTGGGTTCCATTTGCCCTGAATGCACTTCCCTGCCAGGTGTGCCCCCCCCCCCCTCCCCATGCATAGTCTGATGCATCTGTTGTTAGGGTCTGGGTGGCAGGGGGTACTGTGAATGGTAGTCCCTTGTTTTGGTGGCAGGCTTCTGCCCACCAAAGGAACTCTAGGCGTAGGCAAGGAATGATAGGAATCATTGCTTCTAGATCCTGAGAATGTTGACACCGTAAGCTTTTTAGATACCATTGTAGTTTCCTCATATACAGTCTTGCATATGGAATTAGAAGAATGCAGGAGGCCATGAACCCCAAGGCTTGTAGTATTTGCCTTGCAGATAGCAGGTTTTTTGTGGCCACTTGTTTGAAGTAGGTTGTCAAGTAAGTGAATTTGTTTCTCTGGCGTGAGGAAAGCCATCTGGGAAGTTGCATTCAAGCTTGCTCCCAGGAATATAATTTATTGACAGGGTACCAGGTGTGATTTATTTTCATTTAAGGTGTACCCCAGACAAGTTAGCACCCTTTGTATAAAAGCCAGTTGATTCGTAAGTATGTCCTGGTTTTCTGCCTGAATTAGACAATCGTCCAAGTATGGGTATATTTGAATATTTCTTTGCCTGCAAAATGCAATGACTGGAGCTAGGTACCTTGTGAATACCCTGGGCGCAGTACATAAGCCAAAGAGCAGTGCAGAGAACTGATAGTGCATGCAGCCTGCTTTGAAGCGTAGGTATCTTCTGCAAGATTCCCTGATTGGGATGTGCAGGTATGCTTCCTTTAAAACTAGTGTTGCCAACCAGGCATCTTTGCTTAGTATAGGAAGCAACTGGTGAAGAGTCAACATCTTGAATTCTGGAATCACCAAAAAGGTGTTTAGAGTAGACAGGTCCAGGATAGGACGCCATGAATTGTCTTTTCTGGGTACCAGGAAAAATCTCGAGTAGAAACCTCCTTTTCCTCTTCTGGTACCAGGTGAATAGCCCCTATGCTTAAGAGAGAGAGTACTTGCTTTTGGGCCACTGCCCACAGATTTGGAGGTAGATCCGGCCAACCGCTTGGAGTTGGTAACATGTGGAAGTGAAATCTGTATCCTTGGGACACTATAATTAAAACCCAGTTGTCCTGAGAAATGAGTCCCCAGTTCTTTGCATGAAGTGCAATCTTTCCCCCCAAGGGGGCAGTCAGTTGAGAAGTGCCTGGAAGTTTTAAAAATAAGTCATTGAGACAGTATACCATAGGGGGGAGTTTTATTTCTCCCGGATTTGGAAGTGGAGGCCCCCCCACTGCTTAGTCCTGTGCGTCCCCTGGGACTGAAGCCTGGGTGCTCTGCTGGATCTAGGTTTGAACTGAGAAGGTCTGGAAGAGGCAGGAAAGGACCAATTCTTAGAAGGCCAAAGCCTACTAAATCTTGGAGGTTGCACTTGTAAAACATCTGTAACAGTTTGCATAGATTTAGCTTTTTCCTCCATCTTTTTATGAACTTCTTCTGCCTTGTTGCCAAACAGGCGGTCCTGATTTCAGGGAGCATCCAGTAATTTTGCTTTGACATGATTTGGCAAGGATTGCTCCTTAAGCCGAGCACCTTCTAAACCCAGTTACTGCAGCCCTGCAAGATCCCTCTAGTGAATCAAAACCACATTGCAATGTATGTTTACCAACTTGTTCAGTAGAATACATTAAATCCTGTAAATCCTTATTTTCAGCACAATCAAGAGACATCATTTTCTGTTTAAGCACTCCAATAATATGCAGCTGATACTTTAACATATGAAACTGGCAATTCAAGGCCCTAATGGCCAAAGTTGCAGAAGTGTATACCTTCTTACCCCATCTATCCAGCGCCTTGGAGTCTCTATCAGAGGGGGTAGGATTTTTGTCAGGAGTAGCTTTAATGCCCTTGGGTCCCTGTGAAACGGTTTCAGGATCTGCAGTAGGATTTTTGAAAAGGAACTTGAGAGTCAGGAACCCTGTAATATCTATCAGGTTTTCTGTAAGCAGGAGGTAAAGAGTCAGGGGCCATGCTAGATTCCAAAAAGGCATCATCAACAATGTCCAGTACAGGAGGTATAGCTAAAGGCCTGTGCTGGGGCAAGAGTAAGAAATCCCTAAGCCTCTTTTTAGAATCAGAGAAATTCCGACTTTCCCAACGAAAATGCTCCCTGAGAGTATGCAAGGTTTCACCAAAAGAGAAATCCTCTGGGGGGGTGGCAGAGGGAATAGAGTCCTCAGCATCAGAATCCTCATAGGTAGATAAGGGTAAATCCTGGTCATCAGAGGAAACAGAAATTTCAGAATCCTGGTTAGAAGTATCATAAGCAAACTCAGTCCTAGATCTCTTAGAGGGGAAAGGTTGGCTTCCCCTGATTAAAGTAATAAGGTCTTCAGTCATTCATATTTGCTTTTTAGGCATAGAGGCCTGACCATGCAGTCTGAGCATCTGTTTTCTAGGCATGGTTTGAGTTTTAGGCCTTGAAGAAGAATAAGATGGCGTCGATTTAATATGCAAGTCAGTAGGCCTGAATTCACCCTCAGAAGCCAGTGCCTGCACAGTGGCTCCGTACCCATCCAAGTTAGAGACATCCGCAGGTTCCACAGTTGAAGCATCTCGCGGCATACCGGACTCCGAATGGGTCTCAGTAGAGGCCTGCGAATCTGAAGTAGTGGGCATCATGGGGCTGCGAAAGCACCTCACTGAGTACCGGCGAACTGGGCGGCCTGTCTCTGTCTTTATCTTTGTCGTTTTTTGGAATGTCGGTAGTCGGATGGCTTACCGAAGACATATCAGGATAATTGAACTGAGCACCAAAATATTTAGAAGCGCAAATATACAGACGACGGATAGTTCATGGTTTAAATAACTCACAAAACCAACAGCGAGGTACACGGGTCGTGGTCAGGGCCTAGGCAAGGAATACAGTATGAATGAAAATCTTTATGAGGTATTTGCTTTCCACAAGAAATGCAATTATTTACTTTTACTGACATCGGTTTAGAGCAAGAAAAAGTTTCCCCAATGGGGTACTTAGCTTTTAGTTGAAGATTTCGGTTCTGAAATTCGAAAACAAAACTTTCAGGAGTTGGTCGACCGGCACTTGCGAACTGCTTTTTCGGGCACTGCACGGCAAGAAAGACTGATGTAAGGACATCAGCTGCATGTTTTACACCCCTGATGACCTGACGTCGCAGAAGAAGAGACAGCAACTGACGTAGGACCCAAGACTTTGTTAATCAGGCCGACTGAGGGCTACTGCAAGCAGATAACCCAAATGTAATGACTGCAATAGTGAAACACGAAGAACATCCATACTCAGATTAGCATTTCCCTCTAGAACTGTACTGCAGCAAAAGACTCTGAACATCAGTGCTCACTTATCATTGTGAAGTAGTGTCCCCCATGTGTACAACTACTTTGTGTCATGAATTTCAACAGACTTTCAGTAGAGTAAAAATTCAAAAAAACAGTCCAGCGAGTGTTCATCTTTCACTGTATTATCTGCTTCTCTATGATGTACAAGAGCTAAAAGCCTTTCTCCAGCACATTATCTACAATTTTCATATCAAACACATACTAAGACTTTCCAATTTTAAGAAACTTACTTCCCTAGTCTCATTGCAAACCCATCTCATTAACCCCTACTACCACACCTCACTGGAATGCTTCTTTTTATACAATGACCGCATAGATTCACAGGTTCTGTACTCTGCACCAAACTAACAAGTTTAGAGAACTCCTTTTATGGTATTAGTTTTCCTAAAACATTGGACACTCCTTCATATTCACTACATTAGTTCTATATGGCTGCACTTACAACTACACTGCATAGCAAAGGCCATTACAGTACTCATAGCTACAATATATTTTAACGGTCACTACAGTAAGCATAACTACACTATTCTACACTGTAGCGATTAATATAACACAGAGCCACAGGTTTTTTAAACAGCCAGATAAGTAATAATTACATCATGGCAGGACGGAAAAAAATCATAATAAATCAATGTTCCAGTTACTCAGCACAAATTTAATCACAAACTAAATTACAATCCTATATCCCTATCATTTTACATAAACAGCCCTTTTAAAATAACTTTACTGCGAAATTTTTAAATTAAAGACTTTATCTGAAGATATTCACATTTCTGGTGTGATCAAGCAAACAGGGCAGAGGTTGGTCTCCCACCTGTGGTTACATTTCCTGGGACAGGAATTGCCATGGTGCTTATCTTTCACCTTGGATCAAAGTAAGTAGAATTGTGGGGGGGGGGGGACATGGGGAGGGAAGTTGAGGCTGACTCTCTTGTCCTTATCACCCGAGGCTTGGCTTGTGTATAACTTCTTCCACTTCTTCTATTCACTCAGAATTTAATGCAATTTTCCTTCAGGTCTGCAGTTAAAAACCTCCTAGGTCTAGGAGTGTGCATCTGCAAACAACCTTGTTAGGGGAGACACTGGACTGCTCCTTAAAAAAATTCCAACATATGACATTTTGATTTCTACAAACAAATATATACCAACCTTAAGATGGACAATTCCTTGCACCTCAGAAGGTAATCACAGTCATAGCTCTCAACCAATCAGGGACAAATCCAGAAATAATCAGGACAACCAGGGACACTTTTTATATGTTAGTACCAATAACTTGAGACATCAACAGAATAAGACAATGTAATATACAGTTTTTGAAATAAAAGAAGTCTTTTTAACTTAAATATTATCATTATTTATTAAGTGTAATTCACCACCTTTTCTCCACAAATCACCAGTTTTAGGAGGGATTAAGAGGGACAGAGCTACAATGCGAGTCAAAAATCAGGGACAGTTGAGAGATATGATCAAAATCAAAACAGTCAGCATACCTCTCAAATGTCAAGCACTGACACATAGCACACTTTCATATACCTTGTATTACCTGAACTAGGCATGATGCCTCCTTGCCCATTAACATTTTAGAGCATGAATACAACCTGATATGTGTACTGTAATCCACACACATATAAACATGCTTAAATGCACTTAGCTCTACCATTCTGAAAATGCCACGAATCTGGCAACCTGCCACCCACAATCAATCCAAGTAGTACTAATTTAGCACATTACATAACATACACAAAGCAACCATTATGTGGAACGTATGTGTGTAACCTCCACAAAGTAAGTTGCTTCTTTTATCATTTAAAAAAGTAGTTTTTCAATGTAATTTCTGTCACCAGGAAGACTGACAACCTATAATCGACAACTCAACAAGTGGTCCTGAGGAAAGCAACTATAAAGCTCACATCCTTTTCAGCATACAGGACTTCAGACTAATAGGATCTATACACAAACATGATCATTTAGGAAATTTACTTTGGTGGTTAGTTCAGCCGCGGTGGTGCAGCGGTAGCGTTGTCGCCTCACAGCAAGAGGTTCTCCCGTTCAATTCTTGTCTGGAGCGCCTTGTGTGTGGAGTCTGCATGTCCTCCCTGTGGTCGAGTGGCGTTTGAAAGACATGCATGAATGGCCGTGCCTTCATTGAAGGTTGGGCGTCGAGCTGGCACCTCGGTACCGTAAAAATCTACTGCCAATCATTAGCGGACCGGAGTTCCGCTGTGGAGACCCCTAACTGAGAAAAGCCAAAAGAAGAACAACTTTGGTGGTTAGTTATTCTGTGTTTTACAGAAATGCATTCTATCCTTCCAGTGTTAGCTTTGTCCAAAGTAAAAACTTGAGCCTTGTCAGCCTTCTTAAGTTAACACTAAGCTAGTGTTCACATTTGTGTTCATACTACTGTGGGCACAAGGAAAAGAGAAGTGGCTTGGCCTAGGCCTATTCACAGTGTTAAAGCAGCCAACATTGCTTACTTACCTCTCGGTGTCTGCAAGCTCTGGAGGAAGATGTCTAAGTGCCACAGCTGGAAAACTCGAGCTGGGGGGTGTCTTCCCCCACATTCTGATCACACCTTCACAGACTACTGATACTGTTCCACATGAGGCAACTTTTACATAGTTAACCTCAAACCAAAAAGCTAGCTGACTCAGACACACTTATCTTACCAGAACAGCTATTTTAAATTCCACACCCAAGCGTGCAATTTTACATCAGTGGTGGCACACATGCAACACATGCTTGATCCTTCTTAAAGGAGAAGACACCACCACTGTGGTGTTAAGAAGTTGTTTTTTTTGTATTGGTATTACATTGCAAAAATTGTTTTGAAGCCATGGGGTTGCAATTGCACCCTTAACCCACAATGTACTGAGATGCCACATTGCTTCTCTCTTATGATTATACTGAAGAAGATTGGGATCTGTTATCTTGCTAGGTACACGGTCTACTTTCTATCACTGAAGAAGAGAGAAAGTTAAAGATCCCATGTGAGCAAGCCATAAGTATGAGACCTGTAACTGCAAGCCCCATAACTTTGGCCACTCAAGTGTGAAATGGGTAGTCTGATTTTGTAGTACCATATAGCATTCCCTTACTCAGTCATCTTGGAGTTCAGAGGTATATAGGGTGCACATCATGGGGATTAATTCTCCCTTGCAAAAATATTTCCAACAGTATTACAGTGGGTTTTGATACTCACTATTATTCTTTGTCAGAGGCACCTTCGTGATCAAAATTATGGGACTCACAACTGTGGGTCTCTGACTACTGTTTCAAATTCTACATATAGGCTGGTTTCTCTGTGAAACTGTCTGCTGACATGTTCTATTCAAGTGACAATGAAATCTGACAGATCCCAGCAAGACAGAATTAGGAACACTGTAGCGCCTCATACCTGGAATTGGATATTATGCAGGGAATACTCAATAGACCGAAATCTAGCAGGAAGAACATGTTTGGTACGCAGAAAAAAGTCTCCACTACAGGGTGTGATTAGGGTAGTAGTGAGTGTGGCTGATGTAGACCGTGTTTCTCAGCCTAGTATTAATCAAATCAACTGTGGAGAGATTTAGACATTACACATCTGTCAGTTACGTGAATCTAAAGGGGACTCTCTGTCAATGCACTCTTCAATTATTTCACTACTTTAAATCTCCTACAGGTTTGGAAGACTGTTTCAGACAACCATCACCCCTTTCTGAACCAAGTCTCCTTCAAATCTCCCATAAGCCATCCTTCCTGTATTTCCAGATGGTGTCTTCTTGATCTTATACATATTATTTTTGATTGGTGGCACCCATCTGGATTCTACATTACCTTCAGATACTTAAAACTGTTTACAGAGTTCCTTAGCTGTTTTCCTTCTTTAATACTGCACATGTAAAACCTCTTCAAGAATCATAGGAACAATACTAAATAAGCAATCATAGGGACCAAATCATGCTTAGACATGTACACGTTTGAGAAGACACACTTAACTGCTTGAAAAGGGAAACAAGAACTTTTACTAGTGCCCACCTCTCAAATCAAGGAGGGCTGTAGATGACAGTCCTGGTGTAAATTTGTGCCCATCTATGCAAGCATCAAGACTAGCCTTAAAGGTAGTCAAAGTAGCACTTTGTTTGACCTGGAAACTTATTCCATAGGCTGGGAAAATGTTGCATTAAGAACCCATCCCTTCAGCAAGTCTTGTTTATTTGTTGGTGTAGATTTAGGCCCCTAGTATCAGCGTTTGCAGAACAAATGATCTTGCAAAGAAATGTGAAGTCAATTAAGATTTAGTCTTTTATGGCTCAAAAAGCAAAGCAGAGATCGCCTCAGAGCAGCCTGTATTTGTTTACCGGGTAAGGCCGACTTGGAACGAAGCCAATTTTCAGTGGAGGCCTGGGGAGAAATGCACCAGATGCATGCCTTTGTAACATGGGAGGAAACCGAAGTACCCGGGGAAAACCCACACGAACACAGGGAGGACATGCAGACTCTGCAGTGAAGGCACTCCAGCTAAGAATCGAACCAGAGAACCTCTTGCTGTGAGGCGACAACGGTACTGCTGCACCACTGCGCCATCCAATAACATAGGAGGTGGAAGCATTTTTTTTTTTTTGCCAAACACTACTATGCTGTACTTTTTTGCATTTAGCTTAGACCAATTTGGTAAACCAGGTATGCATGTATATTTCATATTGTATATTTCATTGCATGCTGAAACTGTTTAGTATCTGCAGACGAGTGGATGACAGTGCAGAGAATGCACTCCAGCTAAGAATCGAACCAGAGAACCTCTTGCTGTGAAGCGACAACGTTACTGCTGCACCACTACGCCATCCAATAACATAGGAGGTGGAAGCATTTTTTTTTTTTTTGCCAAACACTACTATGCTGTACTTTTTTGCATTTAGCTTAGACCAATTTGGTAAACCAGGTATGCATGTATATTTCATATTGTATATTTTATTGCATGCTGAAACTGTTTAGTATCAGCAGACGAGTGGATGACAGTGCCCAGTTTTACTTACTTATTTAGCTTTTACAAGACTTGTGGTTCAGACCATGTACTACTTTTGCTGCCTTGCCCTATGCTGTCTCCATATATGTTGTTAACATCCTTGCAAAAGATGAGGTCTCTAGAACTGTAAAAACAGTACCTCTGTTATGGCTTTATCAAATGTCTACAACAAAGATAGGGAAGTTTTTCTCTTAACTGTAATGCATCTTCCTCTGTACCATAGGTTTCCACCATCATTTCTTGCTAATGCCTCAAAAATTTTGCTTATCCTTTTAAGTTATCTGGCATGCTTACCATGGGACCCTTCCTTCATTTATTGTTGCTACTACATCATCTCCAACTGGGAACTTGTCTTAGGGTTTTAATTTCCAGATTGATCATTATGCATTTAAGCTAGCAAGTTTTTCACCCTTCCACTAATTTTGCCATTTCTCTTCTCAGCCATTATATACCTTACACTGCATTTGTCTTATATAAATTTTACTGCCAAATGTTACATAATGCAAAGAAAATTATAGAGAAAATGAAAAGGACTGGTCTCAATACTGACATAAGGTATTCCCAATTATCACAAAGCAAGGTTTCATTTACCACATCCTTCTGTGGTTTATTGCTTATTGGATGCTCTACCCACACTAACAAACTTAAGGCTCTCTCCAACTCTGATTTGTTCACTAATCCACTACATGCTACAGTGGTAAATACTTTACTGAAGTCTGATTATTCCATGGACACAGTCCTGTTCTGATTTAAACCCTAGCTGCCCAATAAAGGAGCACTATCATTTTTTGTCGCAAAACGCATTGATATTCATCACCAAATGAAAATTTTCACAATCCACAATACTGAGGACATGACAGTAAGGATTCCTTTAGCAAACTATTTCCAGCAACTAGTACCTCACTTTATACTTTTTTGCAGTTTTATTGTAACATCATTAGCCTATTTAAAGCTCTCAAATTAATTATTCAATAAATACTGATTGAATAATACACCAAACAGTTTATTATTAGTAACTTACATATGGAATGGATTAAAGTGAAAAATATGCTAAGTAAACAAGTTGGTAACATGGCACAGATACATGCAGATATAAATATATACACATACACTATACAAACTGCCTTATGCTCATGACAGGTGTAAATACCTAACTAATCTGGAAGCTTCCCTCTCACCTAAAAAAATTTCTGGATGAGCTTCATACACCACCAAGACTTTTCTCTAATCACATCAAAATGTCTTATGCTAAGACTGTAAAACAATCATTTCCAAAGCCTCCTAGAAATAAGATTAAATTTAATAAAAATTTAGGCCACTCATCCACCTCATGAATACCTCCCATAGAGAGTCACCACAAGCAAAAATGCTCTGTTTCTACTACTTTGAATACAATTAGCAATAAAACCATTTTTGCTATAGGTGAGTCTACTGTCAGGCACATTCACTCCTCACTCACAAAGCTGGACAAAGAAGATTACAGTGAGTTGTCTTTCAGGTACCAGGGTCTTTGATGTTATAAGGGCTCAAAGGACCCAAACTTTTGACAAATATAACTATGACATGGTAGTCGTACGTGTGGGAGTGAATGGATTGAGATGTAAAGACATGAAAGATATGCAGAGGCAGGAAGTTATTTTGGCAATTAAAATCAAACACAGGAACTCCACCTGGTTTGAATGATTGCCCTAACATTAGTAAGTGTCCTAAACTGCAAAGCAGCAAAATTATGAATGAATTTATCTCATTTTTTATTATACAATTATTTAACCAAGATTTCCAAATGTATTTCCTTTTAAACATATTCATTTTTTACATATTCACTTGTATTTGTTGAGATTGTATTGTTTTACCAGGTTCTGAATGCTTGTTAATTAACTGGTCATGTGATCCTTTTTTTTTTTTTAATTTAGTTGATTAGGTTAGATTAGCATTTCATTCTTTTGAAGTCCATTTCTGTACTGGACCAAAGTGCAAAATTAAACTAAAGATTTTATTTTTTGCTCTGTGTGATTTATTACAGTGTAGTTTCTGAAATGTACAGAGAAATGTCAGAACTTTCCGTGCTTAATACAAATACAGGTAAGACACTAGTTCACAGGGGATTCTTTCCTTCACCTTGAATGATGTGTAAAAACAAAGAAAAATAATTGACTTTAATAATTGGTTAAATAGCGGATGTCATTCCAGGGGGATCCAATACGTGTCAGCTTGGGATGAGATGGTTAACAGTCCAGCTTTCTGCAGCTCATGTTTCAAGGCTTCCACATACTGGCTAAAATATTTTTTCCCCAATAGTGCTTTTTAGACAGGGCCCAGTTGATGAACATTCCAATGTAACTAACATACCAGTCTAGAAATCTTATTAAATTAATGTGTCTCTTCTCAATGCTAGAAGTCTAAATAATAAATTGTCTAATCTTGAGGCACTCCTACATTTGAAAAACATTCATATCTGCATAATTACCAAAACCTGGTTTAAACCTAAAGAAAGCATTCCCTCTATGCCAGAGTTTAGCATCTTTCATGCCTTCAGAGTCCCAGACCTCTCAACCACACCGAATTCCTCTGTAAATACCAGTTTTGAGGGCAAAATATTGGGGTGACACGAATTCCCGAGTAGCCCCTTTAATTTCCAAATTTCCCAGTTTTTTTTTTTTGACTGTTCGGCATGCGCGATGAAGTCAGCATGAGGCAGACAGCCGCCTGTCAGAATTCAACTGCCAAGCTTGCCATTAATTTAACTTTACGGGTCCGTGGGTTTTTTTTTATTCAGGCAGTGTGTACAGCACTTTCTTCTCCCAGCTCCTCAGCTCCCAGCCTCCTCTAGGTAAGGCAAAAAAAAAAAAAAAAAGACTGTCACTTAATTCTTAGCCGGTCTTTCTCGCTGCATTGAAGTGTGATGTGTGTCATTTATTATGCTGTTACTTAATTTAAGTGAAGTGTATTGCAAACTGCATTGATTGACTTCTTAAATTTTTGGTTAACAGTACATATAAGCTAGTTCCGTTATGTACGAGAGAAAGTGGAGTTTGTGGGCTTGAGAGACTGCTAGTTATTTCTTTGCATTGTGATTTATTAGTGTGCTAGCGAGTTCATTCCTGGGCTTGAGACTGCTGTTATTATTTGAATGTTATGTATGCAGTACAAGAGAAAGTGTGGAGTTCCTGGGCTCAAGACTGCTAGTTAGTTACTTGCATTGCTGCAGCTTCATATTTGAATGTCTACCAGATTGCAGATTCTTAGTTTAGCTTACATTTGATATTGCTGTTTCCTCCGTTCTCTGTTTGGTTCATTATTTGTATGCCTGTGTAGTTCGGCCACTCATAATGCAGCTCATATTATATTTGAATGTGTACCAGATTCTTAACAACTCACAGCTTCTTCGTTTAGCTTAGATTTGATACTGCTCTTTCCTCCGCTGCTCTATGTCTGTGTGGTTCGGCCACTCGTATGCCTTTGTTTAACAACATCAAGTTATATTGTTGTTTCCTCCACTCTATGGCTAAAATCAATTTTATAGCAGCTCGCAGTTTCTCTTTGTACTAAGCAGAGGTTAATTGCGGCTCAACTGCTGTTTCTTTTTTGTAGCAGATCGCGGTTCTACAATGGCTAGGCTATATTTGATATTGCTGTTTCTTTCTTATTTTGTAACAGACCATGACTCTATGGTGAGGTTACATTTGATATTGCTATTTCTTATTTTGTAGCAAATTGCAGCTTCTTAGTACTAAGCAGATGTAAACCAGGCCGGCTCTATTTGATACTGCTGTTTCTTATTTTGTAGCAGCTTGCAGCTTCAGCTTTTTAGTTTAGCTTAATTCCAGTTATATTTGTTTCTTATCAGCATCAAGCGCTCTTAGTTTAGCTTAATTCCAGCTCTATGGCTAGGTTACATACGATATTGCTGTTTTGGAACATCAAGTTATATATTGCTTGTGTCTATGGCTAGGTTATATATGATATTACCATGCTTCGGAACATCACTAAGTTATTGGTGGTCTGCTGGTGTATTTGTTTCTTAACAGAGGTGTGTGTGTGTGTGTGTGTGTGTGTGTGTTGCCAGTCTAGCCTATGAAGAGGCAACTCTTTCCAGCCACTCAAAAGCACCATCGGTCAGTGACATTGCAGAGACAGATAGAGACAGTACAGGCAAAGTGCAAATAGTGCAGCAGGAAGGAGGATGCAGCATACAGCAGACGAGTGATTAGCTGCAAAGGAACAACACTTAGACTAGCAGCACTAGCCTGCAGATAGGATGAGCAGGAGAAAAAAATCAGGCTGTTTAAAAAGTGAAGCCAGTGAACTGAAAGTGCTTCTAACTGCTGGACAAGTAACGCATTAAGAAGTATAGTATGCCTGATACAGGGTACCATATCTTAGTGCAGGGTATGGCAACCAACTTTATGGAATAACAGAAGAGCACAGGAAACTGTAGAAAAGTACAGCACACCTCAGGAAAATAGTAGGTGAAAGAAGAAGGGAAGAGCAAGGGGGAAACCAAACACAAGAATACAGAATAGACAAATATAGACTAAGACAGAATAAAAAAGGCAGATATAACCTACCATGACAAGGGCTATAAACTAAACTGAAAAAAAGTAGGCAACTAAAGGAAAAAGAAAACAGAAGAGATGCAAAAAAAAAAAATAAATAAATAAAATAAACCACCCCAGGCAAGATGAAAGAGTAGTGCAGACTGGAGGAAAGGATGAGAAGTGGGTAAAGGGCACAGCTTGTAGGGTAAGTTTTGGCCTCAGGTGCTTTGAAGTTGAAGACAATGTGAGTGTTGCAGGAGAACTGTAGAGCTGTATGGAAGACTATGGCACATAGATGGCATGCCTATACTGCTGAGGCTAGGTTTTTCAAGTAGCTTTTTTTTTCTTTTTAACTGGAAATGCAATTATGTTGCATGAGCTGACAGTGCACTCCACTGGGCTTCAGTTAAGCAGTATGGGGTAAAGCCTCCTATAGGGGTGCATGGAGGCAATCCTTCAGGGAAAAAATCATTTTCTGACATTTTAGATCCTGTAAAATATTTTTTTGTGTGTGTTTTTAGGTATATTCATGTTATGTTTCTTGATACAGGAAAAGTGATGAGCCGTAACTTATTTTTGGATAATTTAGTGAAACATAGGGAAAGAAAGCAAGATGTGGTAGTGGGCTGACTAGTCAGGCAAGAAGGGACAGAGGAAGATTGATGAGAAGGGAAGGTACCGGAGGAGAGAAGAAAAGATGCAACTTTCAGAAGGCAGGATGAGGCAAGATAAAGGACAATAGACTGTCGATAAAAGTGGTCAGAGAATAAAGTGAAAAAATAAATATAAAACAGGACAAGCAAAAAGAGAAAATAGTTAGCTAGATGATATCTGACAGGTAAGCAGACTGAGCAGAAAGTGGTGGAAATGGCCATGAGATGAGTCTGAGAGTTGACAAGGAGCAGGTAGTTGAGGTAGATAGGCTAGTGTAAGTGTAAAGATGACAAGAAAAGGATGAACAGCAGTATCAGAGGTGGCCAGGGAGACTTGTCTGACTTTACTGAAACTTCTTTGGTCCCTGATGGAATTCTGAATAAAATCCTCTGGTGTGTGTGCATGTGTGATTAATGCCCCAGGTAGATATAACGGGTCACATTTAAAAAAAATGATTACCATTTACTACAGGGTCTGGGGCCATATTTTGGTTGTCTGTTCTTCAGTTTGCATTTGAAAGTTGGCATCCCACAATTCCATTGGAGTGGTTGGGGTTACATAATTATGTATGCAAATTTTATGTTGATCAGTGTACAGATTTGTACCTACTTTTCATGGACCTTTGTCCAGATTTTTGATGTTTCCAAGTTGATAGGTATGCTTCAGACCCAACAGCAACTGTTGCAGTCTCTCCATATTTGTCAAGTCGCTAGCAGCAAACTCCCCTCCCCCTCCTCCTCTCTTTGTGACTGCTACTTATTCTCTCTTAATTACCCTCTCTGCTATTCCCTCCTCTCTCTCATTCTTTCTCGATAGATTTGTCTTTCCCTCTCACCTGTCCTCTTCTCAGCCTATTAGCTCCGTACACCTTCCACCACCTTTTTTCCCTTATTATTCTCTTCTACCTTCTTATTCCATTATCTTCTCTCTTTTCCTTTGCAACACAGCAACCTCATTTCCCACTCTTTGTTACCCCTGGTTTTCACCCTCCCCCTATTCCTATACTGTTCTTTTCTTTGATGACTGATTAACTTTTTTCTGCATTTCTCCTCTCGGGAGGGCTAGCGCTCAGACTCACTTTGCTCCAACCTACCCCCTCTTCCCCTATCCACTCCCCCTCCCTTCCCACCCTTATCTACCTTAACAGCTCACACAATCAACATGCTCTGTCTCAAAACTCAACTTCTTGTAAACACTTAACCTTTTACTCACTGAATAGTCAGAGCCTTGCAAATAAAACCACCGAGCTGCACTCCTGGATAGCTTACAACACCCCTCACATTCTATCCCTATCTGAAACATGGCTTAAGCCACATATCTCAAATAGTGAAATACTCCCTTCTGGCTACAAAATCTACCGCTCTGACAGGCCTTCAAAGAAAGGAGGTGGCGTAGCCATCCTCTACTCAAAGAACCTTAACCTTTCACCATACCCCTCTCCCATTCCTGACAACCACCCAGCTGAACTACTCATTCTAAACTTTCATCTTAATCCTCACAAAAAACTTGCTATTGCTTCCATCTATCTCCCTCCTGGCAACAATGTGCCCATTCTAGAAAGCATCCTATCCTGGTTCTCCCACAACATACCCTATGAGACTCTAATCCTCGGCGATGTCAATATAGACTGGTCCAAACTTTCTACTGACTCCCCCCTACATAGTATTCACCTTCATGGCTTCCACCATCTTATTTCTACCCCCCACTCGTTTCCACAAATACTCAACTTCCAGCTCCACAATTGACTGGATACTAACCAACTCCCCTCATCAATACCACCACCCCACAACCCTACAAGATTCCCTTAGTGACCATCTCCCTACCTCCATCTTGAGATATGACTCCCACTCTCCTAAACCCCACCTTTTCAAAGACTGTTGAAAACTGTCCACATTCAATTCTTCCCAGTTTAACTCTATTCTCCAAAACATAGACTGGTCCATCTTTAGACAACTCCCCCTGAATGATGCTGTTAGTACCTTTAACAGCATTTTCCTGAGTACTCTAGACTCCCTAGCCCCTTCCAGGAAAATCAGAGTGAAATCTAATCATGCCCCCTGGCTATCTAAAGAGACTAAGTCCATCATGAAACAAAGAGATAATGTATGGAAAGCCTGGACCAAATCTAAACTAACACCTCTTCTTCTCAAATACAGACAACTACGTAACCTGGCTAAAAAAACACACTACAATAGACAAAAAATCATTTTACAGCTCTGGCCAGTATAAATATAAATCCAATCCTCGAAAATTTTGGACAACACTAAACAGCATCCTTTACCCAGGAAGTCCCTCTAACCCCTCTCCCTACCCAAATACTTCCCCTCAGGAAACAGCTACCCTACTCAACTCGCACTTTATCTCCTCCATCCAAAATCTCCTACCCTCTCAACCTAACTCTGCCTCTCTACCTGACCCTACACATCCCCCCAATACTACTTCATTTTCCTTTAAGCCATTTCCCATTAGTTACATCAAATCTCTACTACTGAAATTAAAACCCTGCTCTCCCTCCACTGACAAATTACCTCCTACCTTCCTCAAACTCGCAGCTGACTCAATTGCCTACCCATTGACAATATTAATAAATAGATCCAGTCAAGAATCTACATTTCCTACCCTATGGAAATCTTTCTTTACGATTCCTTTCCATAAAAGAGGTAACTCCACTGACCCTTCCAACTATCGACCTATTGCCATTCGTCTCCATTATCCAAGATACTAGAAAAATGTATCCACACACAGCTTCTTAATCACCTTCTCAATCACAACTTACTCACCCCTACCCAACATGGATTTCGCCCCTATCACAGCACCACTACTGCTCTACTCTCCTTCACTCACACCATTGCAGAATCTTTGGACAACAATAAACTTACTTCCTGCCTCTTCCTTGACCTCTCCAAAGCTTTTGATACTGTCTCCCATCCATTACTGCTATCCAAACTTGCCAATTTTCATCTATCCACCTCCACCCTCACCCGGTTCTCTAGCTATCTGACCGCAAACAATCTGTCAAATGGCTAACTTCCTCATCTCCTTTCCTTCCCATCTCTACTGGTGTTCCGCAGGGTTCCATCTTAGGACCACTTTTAACATCTTTACCAATGATCTTTTCACCTCTTGCAAACAGTCATCTCTCATTCAATACACTGATGACTCCACAATTATTTTTACAGCTAACAACATCCCTGACCTACACTCCCTAACCCAAAAAGCTCTACTATCCACTGAACAATGGCTTTCAAAAAATCTATTGATACTCAATCCGAAAAAAACAAACGCTTACTTTTCCTGCCCCGTTCTCTTTCTCATCATAAGTCTGGCTTTGTCATTTTCATTAATTCTTGTAACAATACAGCTATCTTATCATCGATGATGAACTAAAATTCAACCAACACATACAGCAATGCATAAAGAAAACCCATCAGAAGCTAGGCCTCTTATACCACAACAGAAAATACCTCAGTCCTGCAGCTAGACATATCCTAGGTCAGGCTCTTCTCCTCCCCTCTCTCCTCTATGCTGCTCCAGTTCTTACCAATATCCAAGCTACTACCCTAAACAAACTCCAACAATCCTACCATAAAACAGCCAGATTCATCACTAACTCCCCTAACACACACCACTGTATTGCTTTAAAGTCTCTACAATGGCTGGAACTTCCACAACTACTACATCTCTACCAATTCCACATGCTACACTCTATGCTCTATAAACTTTCCTGCTGTCCATCTCTAACTCCCCTAGTCTCTATCTACACCCCATCCCGACCCCTCTGCACTTTTAATCAGCAGTTCCTTGATATTTACCACCCAAATAAGTCAGTAGGCAAACTACTCTACAAATACTCTGTAGCCCATGCCTGGAACAAACTTCCCCTTGACATACTCTCAATTTCTCACACCTCACTGTTTAAAAACAAACTAAAAACACATTTACTCTATTCTAGAACCTGTCCCTGCCACAACCCTACTTAGCTCCCTTCTCCCCATTCATTTCTCTCACAGTTGATCCTACTTGCACTCTGTACTCTCCCCTCTCACGTACAGTAACATAGAATTACCCTGAAGAGGAAAAAAAAAAAAAGTGTTTACAATTTTTGTTTTCACTATAAGTATTATACTTACTACTTTTGTTTATATTCTTTCCTACTGTAATAATACAGTGTTTTTATTTGTTTCCTACTATTATGATACATTGTACTATTTGGAGCTTTTCTCCTCGGGCCTCCACTGAAAATGGGCCATAATCCCAGTTGGACTAACCCGATTAACAAATGTCAATAAATAAATAATAAATAAATAAAATAAATAAATATACTGCCACCGGGCAGATGCTTAGGGACTCGTCAAATGAACTCATTGAACTACAGATTACATTAGATATGATTAGCTATCAGCTAATAACTTGTTACAGAACACCTTCTTTGTCCCATGATGACCATGTAAGATTCCTTAATGTTCTAAATAACCTCCCTATTAGCAAAACTCCCCAACTTTGGGTGAACTTAACTTCTCTTCAATAAACAGGGATACTTATACCAACAATGCAGTAAATGCCCCAAAAGTTTCTAGACTTAAAAAAATATCTACTAAACTTACTAGAGGACATACCAATCTTGACCTGATTCTTACAAATATGGCCACATCCTGTGCTACTCCACTGGTATCTCCTTCCCCAGTGAAGTCTGACCATCTCATTTAAACTTTGATAATGTTCTATAGAAAACCTTACTGAATCTATAGACTACAAACCCACCAGCCTCAACCTATGTCAATATCAAAATTCACTTATGACTGCACCTTCCCTGACTTTTAAAACAGTAGCAAGCTTTACTAAGGAATTCTACATCCACCTAAAAACCTCATCTCACTGGCAATGGCAAAATAGTTACAAAAACTGAAGAACACTTTCAGATCCATTAAAGAAGCCTATGAACTTAGGCTGGCCTCTGAGATGAAAGACAATTAGAAATTCATCTTTAGCCATGTTGGAAAATTAAAATAGAATACCCTACACATTGCTCTAAAGTCATTCATAATGGTGCCTCGTATTTTGAATCAGACATTGCCAATATCTTTGCAAACAAATTTAGTGCCAACTTCACCCTCGACACTTCTGCTCAAAGCCTTAAAATATCTGAATCCATTACTCCTCCAATTATCTTTAAAGATGACTTACGTGCTAGCCAATCCCAAAAAATACTTCATCCATGGAACATGACAATATGTGCCTACCTGCTTACTTAACAGTGTTAAACATAATATTGCAGACATACTCCTTAAACTGTTTAACCTAAGTTTAGCTGCTAGGCTTGTCCCTGATGAGAGGCATGCTGCAGTGGTGAGGTGATGCCCCTCCATGGAAGGGCCCTTGCAACTGACCCGAGCAATTACAGACTTAAAAGCCTTACAAACTTCATATGCAAAGCAATGGAATCTACTATAAAAAGAAGTTAAGTACTCACTATAATGTTCCATCTGTGTTGTCCATTTTCATTTATCCTCAACATATGGGTTTAGGTCCGAGCATCAGAACCAACTTGGCCATTACTACAGCTCACAAAAGCCAAAAACCCTTGACCCTAACCCTTACTCACAATGTTCCTCTCCTATTTACCTCAGATCAAGTTTTCTGAAAAACAGACAGAATTAAAAAAAAAAAACAAAAGCCTTCACAGAGACCATATAACAATATCAATAAATGATACAAGTCCAATATCTGTTTCACCAAAAACTTCAAGGTCAGGGGGGCAGGAGGGAGGGGAGTCGCAGATAATTGAAAATGGACAATGCAGATGGAACGTTATGGTGAGTACATAACTTCTTTATCTGATGTTCTCAATTTTCATTTTATCCTCGACATATGTGACAGAGTCCCCAGCTACCTTAGACCTTGGGAGAACTCAAGGAAGGATATTTCTGAGCACCACTGAACCAAATGGCATTCTTTCCCTGGAGACCAGATCCAGTTTGTAATAAGTAATAAAGGTATGAGGAGAAGCCCAAGTTGCTGCTGCACAAATATCATCCAAAGAAGCTCCAGATTGAAAAACTGCTGAAGTAGCTATGGCTCTTGTAGAAAGTGTCTTTACATGCCTAGGCAATTCAATTTTCTTATTATTACAGATAAAAGAAATACATTCCTTGAGCCATCTGGCTAACATCACTCTGCACACTGGTTGGCCAAATCTTCCAATATTCACCTTTGTTTGCAAAGTTGGGAAAAAATGGTAAATTAATAGTCTGATTAATGTACGTCTATTACACAACCTTAGGCAAAAAGGAAGGATTGGTTCTTAGGGAAACTGTCTTTGTGGAAAATCAGGCAAGGGGGTTTACATGATAAGGCTTGCATTCAGAAGTTATTTTCACTAGAAATATAGTTTTCCAGGATAAAAACTTCAGATCACATTCAGCTGATGGTTCAAAGGGAGGCTGAACAATGGCTTGCAGCACTAAGTTGAGATCCCAAGGTGGGTTAGGATCTTTGTAAGGGGATTTTAGCAACAGTATTCCTTTTAAGAAGGCCTTGCAAAGGTCATGAGAAGCCAAAGGAGATTCTTTAAACTCATTATAGAAATGGGAAACAGCAGCTAATTGAATTTTTATGGCAGACTGGGAAGCACCTGCTTTAAAAAGTGAAGCTAACAATTCTAAGATTTTATTGATGGGTGCTGAAAAGGAATCACTATTGTTATCATGAGCCCAAAAGGTAAACTTCCTCCATTTACTAGCACAGAGTTTACAGGTAGTTGGCTTAAGAGAGGCTACGAGAATATGACGTACCAGGGCAGAAAGTAAGGGAAGCCTGGCTATTAATGAATTGGAGAAACCAAGCTATCAGCCTGAGGTTCACAATGTTCAGCTGGATTAGTCCCTCCGGATAGGATAGAAGGTCTGGAGCCAGGTCCGGAATCCAAGGCTGTTGAATCAGATAAGGTCAAACAAAGGGGAACGATATCTGTTGAGGCCAATAAGGTGCAATGAGGATTACTTTGCTCTTCAGCCTGATTGCTTTCTGTAGGAATTTCGGGATTAGAAGAATTGGGGGAAAGGCATACAACAAACAAGAAGGCCAAATGTGGAGAATAGCATCTCTCAGTGACTCCCCCTGGGGGGGGGGGGAATCAGGGCAAAGTAGTTGCTGCACTTTTGTTTAGGGGAGAGGCAAACAGGTTGCAGCAAGGCTGGCCCCACTGACGGACAATCCTGTCACCTCTGGACTGAGGCCACTCTTGAGACAGGAGAACACACCTGCTAAGTTTGTCTACTATCATACTGGAACTCCCCAGAATGTGCATTGCTATCAGAAAGCAGTTAGAAGAGATCACCCTCTGAGAGCTTCACAACAAAGGGGACAGGATTTGGTTACTCCTGGTTTGTTGATATACCAAACTGCCAACATACTGTCCATTTGAGTCGCACTTGGTCCCAAAGGAAGAGCAGTCTGAAAGGCTTGCAACAATAAAAGCATTACCCTTAGTTCCATTACACTGATATGCAAGTTGGCCTCTGTAGGGGGATCAAGTGCCTTGGACAATCTTGCCCAGATAATGCACCACCTCCCATTCTGGGAAGTGTCCGTGATCACTATGGCTTGGGGTTGTGATGGGACAAAGGGACGGCCTACAAGAATGTCTTCAGAATGCATCCACCAAGTTAAATCTTTCCTGCAAAAATTGGTAATCAAAATCAGGTCCAACATGGGTTGGTGTAACATTAACCACTGAGACGCTAGTGACCACTGAAGTATCCCCATGCCAAGGGAACTAGAGCTATAGCTGCAGCCACGGAGTCCAGTTCTTTAAGAACTAGACAAGCAGTCACTTTTTTGTTGTTGATTACTTTCTGTACCTGGACTCTGATTTTCTGTAATCTTTCATGGGGACGAGAAGATATGGAGGTTCGAGTATTTAGCAGGGCTCCTATGAACTCTAAGCTCTGAGTTGGGGTCAATTTTGATCTCTTGTAATTTTACAGTTATTCCCAGATAAGACCTAGTGTGAAGTACATGGTCGCTTGCTTGTATCAAGTGATGCCTGGTCAGAGAGGTAATGAGCCAGTCGTCTAAATACGAAAACACTCTGAATCCCTGCAGCCATACACTTGGTGAACACCCTGGGGTCTGTGGTGAGACCAAAGGGCAGAACTCTGAACTGACAGTGACGGACTCCCAGCAGGAAGCAGAGGAAACTTCTGGATTGTTTGTTTATTTTTATATGGCAATGTGCATTCTGAAGATCTACTGATCACATCCAATTGTCTTTTCCAAGAATGGAAGAATGGACTGTACCTGTGACCATCCAGAATTTGGTGTGGCAAATTGATGTGCTCAGCATACTAAGAGCCAAAACTGATCTCTAGTCCCCTGTTTTTTTTAACACTAGAAATAATCTTGAGTAAATTCTGGACTCCATCTGGTCTGGTGGGACTTCTTGGATGACTTTTTTTCTAGCAGTTTTTGGATTTCTAGAGCTGCTTGTTCCCACTGACTGGGTGAAATGTTAGGGATTTTCTTGCATACTGCAGGAAGAAAGAAAAAGGGGATTATATAGCCACTGGATATAATCCTCTGCACCCAAGCATCTGATATTATTTGTAGCCAAGCCTTTTGGTGCAGGAATAAGAGTGCCCCAACTGCCTCCAGAGGAAGACAATTAGGCCTTTCAGGAGTGCTGGTAGGATTTACCAGAGAAAGAATCCCTGAAACCCTGATTTTACGGGTCACCTCTGCCATGCAGGTGGCATCTTCCATTAAAGTCCCCCCTCTCCCCCTGGGATTCTATTGATAGTTATTACTTTTTGTTGTTATAATGGGGTCTATATCACTTCCACGAAAACAGAAGTACTCTAACACCTGTCCATCAACTCCAACACAGCAAATCGTCCTTTCATTGAACCTACACATCAGTGAAACTTTTCCCAGGGCAAAGAGTTAGCTTTCCAACATGCTGAGCAATACAAACACATACACCACAGTATACTGACCCACCAAAGTGGGGGGCTATGCCTCCCACCCTCCCTACTTAAGTCATATAGACCAGTTATAATGTTACTATAACCAGGAATAAGCTTACCAATGGTCATTCTATGATGAATACTCGACCCCGGTAACCAAAATGTAAACAAACTAAACTAAACTAAACTAAATAAATAAATAAAACTGCGGTACAAAGAGCAACTATATAAAGTATAGTTAACGAGTAATCCTCTTGCCAATAAACATTTTTAGGCCTTTCTAAAAGGTGACATGAATGTCTCAACTAGAATGGCAATTTTCTTACAAAGGGCTATAAGCTAAAATTACTAAAAAAATCATACATTTTCTAAATTACTACTAACCTGAGAGAATATGCATCTTCTATGGGGATGTCCCACATGTTTATGAATTTTCAGCTCACAAAAATAATGTCACCCTTACTCCCTTTACTTGAAACTGTTCTGCTTGTTTCTCACTTATAGTGCTTATGTATTCTCACTTTGGAGTAACTGTTGCAGTTCTCCAATATACTGTTGATGTCCTGATACTTTAAAATGTCCACAGACATTTAAATACAACAAAACCTCCCCTTTATCAACTTATTTTATTACTCCTTTGCATACCTCTCAACTGTACAGATTTTCCAGAATGCCCAGATTTTGGCCTCATATTTTTGGTCCGTTTTTTATAAAATTGTAGTTTTCTGGCAAATTAGTGGTACACCATGGGTTGATACTAGGATATCGGCCATAGGGCCTATACAAGCCTAGCCATAACAATTCCCTGGATATTTCTTCACACACTATTTACTTCACCAGCCCCCTGTCTAGCAGGACGACTGACGTGATCCCCGGGGTGAATTTCCTTTCTCCCATCCAATCGTCAAGGTTCCTTTTGAAGAGGGCCAAAGAGGCGCTCTGCTTGACATGTATGAGCAGTCTATTCCAGAGTCTGGGGAGTCTCTGGGTCAGGAACCTACCCCTCCAACATGTTTTGTTTATTGTGATGACAAGGTTTAGATCCCTGGAGCGTGTGGCTCCGAGGGATTGGGATTTCTTTAAGTGTAGCATGTCCAACAGCTCTGGGTTTGACATGGCCTTGTATATTAAGCAGAGATCGCCTCTAAGTAGACAATATGCGACAGAGTATAGCTGGAGTTTTTTTTACGGTGGTCAGCGTAGGGCATCTGCTTTAGGCCTGTGATTCTTTTAGTGAGGTATTTCTGTGGCCTTTCCAGTTGTTGCAGATGTCTTGAGAGGTACATACCAAATGGGGCATTGTATTCTATAATGGGTCTAATGAGAGATGAGTACAGTGGGACAATGACCTCCTTTTTTCTGGAGGAAAAGCCCTGAGTAATGAGGTGTGCCACACAGAAGGATTTCCTGACTGTTGTGGCAATGTGGTTATCGAAGGTGAGACCACTGTCCACCTGTGTCCCTAAGTCTCTTATCACACTTTCGGTGTTTAGTGTACTGTCACCTATGTGGAAATTCACAGGTACATGTTTTTTCCCAAAGGGGAATAACTATACATTTCTTGGTAGTGAGCTTGAGCCCACGGCTCTGGCACCAAGCATCTGTTTCTGTAAGGCCCTTTTGTAGAGTAGCCACATCATTTGGGGATTCAATAATGGCTCCCAGTTTGCAGTCATCTGCGAACTTTGTTAGCCAGAGTCCCTTCGTGTTGGCCTGTACTTCAGAGAAGTAGATGCCAAATAAGAGCGGTCCCAGGACTGAACCCTGAGGTACTCCATTAAAGACTGAAGTTAGAAAACAATGACAGTTTCAGACTTCATATCCTTCATAAAGTTCGTGCTAATGCAAAACCTGCTATTCTATCAACTTTCTAAGTTTGTAAGGTCAATATTTAAAAATTGTCCCTATTTCTGAGCCTTTGTCTCACTTTTATTTATGGCTTTGTCCAGATTTCTTGCTCTAAAAAGTTGATAGGTATGCACCTTTGTCTGTGCTGTAAACTTCGTAGTACCTAACCAACATTCTTGCCAGGTTACATTACAGTTCATCTTAGGAACTGTCTAAATACTTTCTCAAATTCACGCACCACAATTTTCTGAAATAAATGAAAGCCATAAATGAGAACACAACTGCATAATAGGGAAAATAATTATTTTTACTTTTAGAACATTCAACTGCCTCAATGAAAAGAAAGCCCTAAAAACAGATCATTCATACTGCCATTATCCAACAATTCATTTTCTTATGCCTTTCTTTTTGATAAATAATTATATAATTATGTAAGTGCAACTTCTTAAATAAAATAAAGAGGTCAGTGCTGAACTGTACAGTATTTCTTAAAATTGAGCTAAGCTTTATTTACCTAGGTAGAAAGGAGATCAGATATCTGGATACATGATATATTAGCAACATCCAATGAGTCCTTTGCCTGCCAAATGGTCCTTTAACTCAGTAGAGTATGTCTGGTATGCTGCTTACATCAATGACGTGGTCTCCCTCTTCAGATCTCAGCACATGCCACAGTACTTTTCAAGGGTTTGTTTCTTTCTGCAGATTTATGCAGCTTACCTGCCTTTCCCCTGTTAAAGACTGAGATGGACGTATCATTTCCATTTGTATGGTTGATATCCAAGTTTTGGGCTGGCCAGGGATAACCTTTTCAGTCCAGGATTTTTCTGATAGTGAAGCCTTGTATACATCTAGGAAATCTTCACACCGAGTGGTTGCAATTGCAGTTATCCAAGTAATATTTGGCAGATTCAAGGCACTCCATCATCAATAATGCCCCATGATAGCCAGCTCCAAAGTATAGAAGGTTAAAAGCCCCAACTACGCCATGTGTAGCTCCAATTCAGTTTACAACTTGAGTGTCTATAGTAGCTGAAAGAGGAGGAAAGAATGAACAGCCAATGTTGGTTGGCTATCAAAATGCAGTTGAATTAGAAGCTGAGGAAAATCAGTAAGAGTAGGCATAGTTTCCCTTGGGAGACATCAACAGAAGAATTTGGAAGCACTGCCAAAGGGGCAAGGGGTTACTCATAAATGAATGGACAATTATACCCTTGCCTAGTTTGCAAATACCCTGCTTCCACTCCTCTAGAACAAATTGGGTAAAGGTACAGGATTCAATGGATGAGGTCAGTGGGAGGGAGCAAAAAAAGTTCCCTTTTTTATGGCATTCTATGGCAAATGGTTCTCATTTTCTATTCTTTTTTTCCTTCTAAGGATTGTATTAGTATCTAAGATGCCTCTGTCCTTCTTTATTCATCACTTGTTCTGCTGACCTAGTACATTTCCCTATAGACAGGGTTACAGTATTACTTTATTAGATTTACCTGTCATTACTTTCTGTAGTGAATTCATGATGTCACTAAAGTGTCTTCCTGGCTTCCAGACAGTCTAAAATTGTTTAATATGTTCTACATTTTCTCTCTAAATTGCAGAAAAATGCACAAGTAGGAAAATATACTTGCCGCTAATAAAACTTAACTTTTACTGGAATTGTTAAGAATTCCGGCATCTTGACATTCGCTGCCTTCAAATGGGACAAACGCTTTACGGATGCAATTCAAACCATTGCATAGTTAAGGTCAGTCACATGACCCATCCTCACGTTTCTTTCTTAAAGCCCAGGTCCACATACAAACAAGACAAATGACTTCATAATTTAGCCCATGCAGGTTCAAAGGGTTAAAATGTACACTGATTCTTTAAACAAGACTCAGATCTAAATCTAATTCATATCTTGGTATATCCCATTCCATGTAAATAGTCTATTTATTGTATTTATGAGTGAAACACAGACTTGTGCTGTTACAGAACTTTCCACATGACCAAAATCAGGGCAGTATTAAGAAAGTACAGTTGCGCCTACCTACCATAAATGTACATGTTCAAATGTCTACAGTGCTGCAGTAATAATAGTAAGGAATATCTTTGCTGTGGTAATTTTAGTGGCTGGCCTGAATACCAGACACTTTTTCCCCCTCCTCCTGGTCAGGCAGATTCCCTGTTCCATGACATCAGGATGCCTAGGTATAAGGGTTACTGGTCCATGTCATGTTTTCAAGTCTTTCTTGCCCATCAGAAATACAGCCACACACACTGAGCCCCAGCCTAGGAGCATAAAGCACTCAAACTGTCCCCAAAGAGCCCCTGAGAACAGGAATCTAAAAAACCTAAACTAATGAAGGTGGAGATGAACCCAGAGGATTAATGGCAAGGAGAGGGAGCCACTGAGGACACTAGAGAGGAAGGAGGGTGGGAAACAATACTGCAACAGTAGATACACTTGAACATTTATAATTACGGTAAGTAGACATAACTGTATTATATTCATTGTGTTCAACTCTTGTAGTAACAACAGTATGGGAGAAATCCAAAAGCAGAGAGGAGGGTGGCTGGAAACAGTTTATGCTGAAGCCAGAAAGCCCTGAAAAACAGCAAAGGCAAATCTGGCCCTAGACTTGGAAAAAACAGAAACTGTAGTGCCTGGTAAAAGCCACAAACAAAAGACCAGATGGCAGCTTCCATAACTTATTTTGTGAGAACCTTCCTAAGAAAAGCTATAGTACCAGCAGTAGCTCTGGCAGAATGTATTTTAATATACTCAAAGGCCTGTTTACCATGGTATCTGTAACAAAAGGTAATATTGTTAGAAATCCATTGTGAAATGATTTGCTTGCTTACAGACTTCCTTATCTTGCTGCTAGCAAATGCAACCAAAAATGTTGGTTTGTTTTCTTAATTTTCTTGGTTTTGTCAAGGGTCTAGAGATTGAAAAATACATTCTCTCCTATTTTGAGGATTGGGACAAAAGCAGGAAGGTGTATAGACTCATTTAAAGATACTTCAGTAACCACTTTGGGCATAAAGGAGGGATTTGCCACGAGAGTGACCCAATCAGGATGAAAGGTCACGAAGGGCTCAGTACACATTAGAGCTTGCAATTCAGACAACCTCCTGGCTGAGGTAATAGCCACCAGAAAGGCAGTCTTCCAGGAAAGAAACCCAATGTCAGCAATAGCTGCAGGCTCAAAAGGTAGCAAGATAATCTTCTGCAAAACAAGACTGAGATCCCAGGATGGAGAAGGTAGTCACTTAGGAGGCATAAGGTGAATAATGCCCTTCAGAAACTGCTTCAAAAGGGGTCAGAAGAAATAGATAGTTATACAGTGAGGCAGGCAGAAATGCCCAATGCATGAATCTTGATAGAAGACTGAGACAGGCCAGAGTTAAATAATTCAGCAGAGGTAGTTTTACACCAAGTGGTAGTTGGCTTTTTGATTGGCACCAAATAGTAAATCTGTTCCAATTTAGTAAGCAATATTTTCTAGTACTTGATTTTCTGGCTTCCTTCAAACCAGCTAGAACATGTTCATCAAAAGAAATCCCTTGAGGGAACATTTTAAGTTATTCATGCTGTCTCCCACAAGGTGCTCAGGTTAAGGTGTATAAAGGTTCCTTTGTTCTGGATTAACAGGTTCACCTTCTGAAGAAGCAGCCACAGTTTCTGCTTGCTCAGGTTATGGAGCAATGGAAACCACTGTTGCATTAGCCAAAGAGGTGATATTAGGATCACCCTTGGCCCTTTCTCCCTGATCTTCAGTCATACCCTGGGGATGAGAAGTATGGGACAGAAGGCATATAGACCTTATCCAATGAAAGGAGAATGTATCCAGCCTGCAGACCTTGCTATCTGTAGCCTTTGTGCAAATTTTTTCCAACTCCCTGTTTTGTGGCAAAAAGATCTATTTCCAGCATGCCCTATTTCTGTGTTACTGTCAAAAAACATTTCTCTGCTTGGAATCCACTTGTGGGTATCTGTCTCCGACCTGCTGAGGTGGTCAGTTAAAAGACTGCTCTCCTCTGGCAGGTACTGGACCATCAGGTGTCATCCCATAGTCTGAGCTGTACAACGAAGCAACACAGAGAGTAGGAGTGTGTTTCTCCCTGTTTATGTACTGTAACCCTGTGGTGTTATCTGTCTTCACTGGTAGAATCCCTGTTTTCTATAGTTCCTTGAATATCAACATGCCTTTTAGTACTGTCAACATCTCTTTTCGATTTATGCAATTGTTTAAGAAGGCTTGGTCCCATTTTCCCTGTACATAGAGGCCACTGAAATGTGTACTCCATGACAGATATGAAGCATCTGTCGTTAGGATCTGATTTTGTGGGTGAATTCAAACGGGAACCTCCTTGCTTACAATGCAGGCTTGGATCCTCCACTCTTAACTCCTTTTTAGACAAGGGAAGAGCTATATCTTGTGGTTGAGAGACTGTTTGTGTTAGCACCACACATTTTTGAGGTGCTAGTGAATTTTCTCATAGATAATTTTGCCACTGGAATCACAATACATGGAGCCATGTATCCTAAAACTCTCAGGACTTCCCTTGCTGAGATAGCTGTCTGAGCCAGGATGGAGCAGAAGTACTGAATCTGAAAGGAAACTCATCTGGAAGGAAGGTCATTAGTAGTTCTGTGTCTACCAGGGCAACATGAAACACTAGCTTATCTAATGGGATCAGAGAAGACTTCTTTACATTGAGAGTGAAACCCAACTTTGAAAAAATAGTCATGGTCAATTGAAGAGAAGCGGATCCCTGACAAAGTCTGCCTGAAAACAGGCAATTGTCCAGACAGGGGTCTATCTGCATGCTCTTTGTTCTACAGAAGGGGATCACTGGGGCAAGACACTGTGTAAAAACTCTGGACACAGTAGACAACCAAATGGCAGAGCAGAGAATTGATAGTGCCGCAATACCACACAAAAATGAGAAGACCAGTAATCCAAAAGCCTAGAACACTTTATTAAAACAAAAAATTGATGGAACAATCTCTAGCGCCTCAGCTGACAAGCCTTTACAGAGTATAATCTTCACCATTCCATACAGCCCTTGAAATATACTCCCCAATTTACCAATTACATAATTAAACAATTAAACAATAAAACAGTTAAAAAAACCTTCACAAAAAAACATTTCCAGTTACATTCTCTTTTAAGACCTTTGGGGGAAAGTGTTAGACTCCTTTTTTCGCAACTTGTTCTTCATTTTTTACTTGTTCCAGAACTGTTGCTTGCAACCCACATGGATCCCTGTTATGGAATTTTTGAAAATGCACAGCTATGGGACTAACCTCTCTGCTTTTTTGAAGGTCTCTAATGTGTTCCCTGAACCTAATGGAAAAACTTACTTTACTTTCCCCTATATAAAATTTACCGCAAGGACAATTGAGTCCATATATCACCCCTTCACTCTCACAACTAAAAACACCTTGCATCTGGAAACTCTTTCCACTGATGTTAGGAAAACGTCTGACTATGAATTCAAAACCCAAACATTTTCCACATGGAAAAGTGCCCTTCAAAACCACCATATTACTTCTTTTTCACCATGGGCAAGCTAAATCTTCATGTACCAAATCAATTGAAGAGAAGACTGCAGATCCCTGACAAAGTCTGCCTGAAAACAGGCAATTGTTCAGACAGGGTTCTATCTGCATGCTCTTTGCCCTACAGAAGGGGGATCACTGGGGCAAGACAGTTTGTAAAAACTCACGGCACAGCAGACAAGCCAAAATGGCAGTGCCTCCCACCTGCTCTGAAGCATAGACACCTCCTGTCTGCTTTTGCTATGGGAATGTGGAAGTAAGCATCTTTTTTATCTAAAGTGACCATGAATGTCTGATGACATAGCATAGGCAGAAGCTTTTGCAAAATTTACATTTTGAACTTGGGGACTGGCATGAACTTGTGTAGTCTTGAAAGATCCAAGAAATGTCTCCAAGTTCCTTCCTTTCTTGGAACAAGAAGCAGTCTTGAGTAATATCCTTTATTCTTTTCATTTACAGGAACTGGTTCTATGGAGCCCTAAGCTAGCAACAAATGTACTGGAGTAATAGTCATCTGGAGCTGACCTTTTGCAACAGAAGGAATACCTGCTGGTTTTGGGAGAGAGGAAAATTGTAGTTTACAGCCCAATGTTATCGTTAAGACCCAATTGTCCTGGGGTAATGTCTGTCCATTCTTCGAAGAATAGGGAAAGTCTTCTCTCTAGTTTTGAAGTTGCAGAGTAGGACCAAATGAATGGGACAGGGAAGGGCTGGGGTGGGACTTGGAGGTGAGGGAACACGCAGGTACCCATCTGAGTTGTAGCTGCTCCCTGCCAAAACTGCCAAGCCCCTGGGGTTGAGACCCACTAAGTCTATTACCTTGGTCAGCTTGTCACCTTTTTTTGATGTTTTTGTTGTCTGTCTGTTTTGGTCCTACCTCTTTGTCTGAGTCAAAAAGAAGGAAAGAATCAGGGTTTGGTAGGCTAATTCCTGCTAAATCTAGGTGGCTGCTGAACCTGCAAAAATTCTTTGACAGTCTGCATAGATTTAGCCTTGTTCTCTAGTTTTTTTTTTTTTTAAATGGGTTCAGCCTTAGGTCCAAACAAAAACTCCTTATCCAGAGGTGCATCCAGGAGTTCAAACATGATGTGGGATGGACTGTTGCCTTAACCGTGCATGCCTATGAATGACTGACCCACACGCATCCACTGTGCTTAATGATTCTAAAGCACCAAAACCACAATGCAAAGAATACTTAGCAACCTGGGAACAGAAGTTGCAGCAATACAGCAATACTTCAGAGAGAGCTCTATCTATTCCAATAAGTTTATCCTTCATTTGGTCCAGAACAGTTTCCTGGAACTTAACCATATGGAACTAGCAAATGAGAGCTCTCATGGCCACAGTGACAGACGTGTACACTTTTTTGCTAAACCTGTCAAGGGTCGGTCCTTTTTTTTAATTTGGCAAAGGGTTCCTAGATGTGTTGTTCTTTAGCTCCCTTGAGAATCCTGAGACACCACCTCAGGGTCTGCCACTGGATTTTATCCAGGTGCTTACAGGAATCCAAAAACCTGTAAAAATGGTCCAGTTTCCTGGGAGGAGGTGGTTGAGAGGCTGCAGAGAACAGTGGAGTATGGAATAATGCACTAGCACTAGTACTGAAGGAATGGCCAGTAGTTTATGCTCAGGGAGTTTTAAAAATGTTCTGACCTTCTTAGTCTGAAGGTAATCATAAGCTTCCACCCCCAATGGAAGTACTCCCTCATTTTTATGGAGTGTCTCCCTAAAAGTGAACTCAACAGGTGGTGAAGCTAAGGCAACATTTTCGTCAGACTTTGACAGTATATAAACCAGAAGAAATCAGGTCAAAATATATGCTAATTTATCCTTCTCAGAGTCATAGACATCAGCAAAATCATACAAGATATGTCCCTCTTTCATTTCCCAAGAGATGATCCCCTAGCAAGAATGTGCTGCTTAGATCTCACAATTTAAATAAAATCCTCAGCTAGTCTGAGTAGATCCCGATGGTAGGCCTGATAGGGTTGGGTGCCAGAAGGGCTATGCAGTAGTAAGCTAGAAACTGTCTTGCTAACCTTGACTTTTGGCTTGGGGCTGGGCCAATCTGTAATCACAGGACCATAGGATTATACGAGATCACTAAGGTAAAGGCCTCAGGGCCCTTACAAGCCTAGCCAAGTTCAACTCATGCTCACAAGGGTGTCTGGTTCAAGCAGACAAAATCAGCACTTATTGTCCCTATCCCCATCCAACTGTCCAAATTACAATTAAATAGGGCCAATGAGGGGGCTTTGTTTGACATGAATAGGAAGCTTGTTCCAAAGGTGGGGCAACCTCTGTGAGACATCTGTCTCTCTAGCAGGTTCTGTTGATGTCACATACTAGGTTAAAGTCTTTTGAGCGAGTGACCCATATGCCACTTGACTTGTGATCTTTTGATTGGGTGACCCATATGCCACTTGACTTGTGAATGTGCAGCATTTCCATTAAAGCTGGGGTCAGAGATTGCTCTATATGCAAGGCACAGGTAACCTCTGAGCAGTCTGTATGACACAGAGTAAAGTGACAATGATTTCAGTCTGTCCGCATATGACAGATCTTGAAGACCCTGAATTTTCTTTGTAAGGAACTTTTGTGGTCTCTCCAACTGCTGCAGGTGTTTGGAAAGGGAGCATTGTACTCTATTATTGGTCTGATGAGGGAAGAGTACGGGGGGGGGGTTATAACCTCTTTTTTCTGGAGGCAGTGTCCTTACTTATGAGATGAGCAATATAAAATACCCTTCTTAACACTGTGGAGACACAGTGACCGAAGTTAAGGTTGCTGTCAACTTGTGTGCCTTGACCTCTCACCACTGACTGCATGCTTAGTGCATTGTTATTGATATGCTAGTTTGCAGGGCCATTACCTTTGCTGAAGGGGATGATAATGCATTTTTTTTTGCATTAAGTTTAAGACCATGACTTTGGCACCAGTCATTAGTTTGCATAAGACCTTCTTGCAGGATGCTGACATCGTTAGGCGTTTCAATGGTAGCTCCCAGTTTGCAGTCATCAGCAAACTTTGTCAGCCACAGTCCTTTAGTTTTAGCCTGTACTTTAGAGAAGTGCATTCTGAACAGCAGGGGTCCCAGAACCGATCCCTGTGGTACACCACTGGTTACGGTCTATTGGAGGTGGTGGACTCCCCTATTCTGACTGCATGAGTTCTATCAATGACCCAGTATATGGGTTTAAACCCAGCTGGGTGAGTTCATCAGTGATGCCTGAGTGGGGCATTATGTCAAAGGCCTTAGATTTGCCCTTGTCTAGGGCTTTGGTGACTGTCTCAAAGAAGTCCAGCAAGTTTAACAGGCATGATCTTCCCCTTGACAAAGCCAGATTGGGTGGGGTCAAGTGTTTGGAGATGTCCTATAACTTTGTTAATAAGGTCCATGACGATTAATTCCATGGTTTTGCAGATGAGGCTGGTCAGGCTAATGGGTTTGTAGTTCCTGAGGTCCATGGATGCACCCCCTTTGTGCAGAGGGATGACAGTAGCTGTTTTCCATTCTGCTGGGATGAAGCCAGTGCTTAGCCGTGACTGAAAAGTATGCCCAATGTTTATGCTATATCCTGTTTTAACCCATGTAGAACACAGCCTGGATTTTGGCCTTGGAGAGGGCATTTAAGACCTGCTCATCAGAGATACCAGGTGGGGGACAGGTGTTAGGAATGCTTTTGGGTATATATGGCGGGGACAGTGGAATGAAGTTTTCATTGAACCTGTCAGACAGCAGGTTTGCTATATCCACAGGTTCTGTATATGTAGTACTATTAACTATGAGTTCAGCCCAAATTTGGGCCTTACCTTTGAGGTTACATATGTAACTAAAGAATGCCTTGTGGTTATCCTTAGTTTGGGAAGCAAATCAGGATTCGTAGCTAGCTTTGGAAGACTTCACTACAAGTCTTTTTTGCTTGTTTAAATTAAAGAGGGAGTGTTTCCAGTTTTAGACCATTTCTTCCTACTCTCACACAGCAATTTCCTTCCCCTATTGTACAGCCTATTAATGGCAGTTGTCCACCAGGCAGGTTTGTTTTTCCTTGAAGACCTTGCTTTGGTTGTATCAGGTACAGCAGAGTCAATACAATTGTACAGGTGTTTGTATAAAGCACTGGTGTACAACTCAGCACATGTATCTGTTCAATCAGTCGGGGGAGAGGCTATGAAGCTATTTATGCTGTCACATAAGAGGTTGTAATTGGCTTTGGAGAAGTTTTTTAGTTTAGCTGTTGCTAAGGGGGGTCTTGTGTTACAGTTACTTCTAGTGAGACAGATTTGTCGTCAGATCTCACCAGGGATGGCCACACATTGGGAGTGGTGTAGCACCCCCCCCCCCATGTTGGTGAGAGCCAGATCCAGAATGTTTGAGCCCATTGTGGGTGTGTCAACCAGGTGGTTCAGGGCATTGGAGTTAAAGTCCAGGAACATTTGGGCAAGTGAGTTGGAACACGTACAATTTACCCAGTCAATGGATGGGCAATTAAATTCATCCAATTAGATCCAAGTAGGCTGAGTGGATGCCCTGATTCATGAAGGGGGTCCTATAGCTGGCAATGACCTGAAGAGGGGTCTTACCTACAGTCAACTGTGCCTGAAGTAATTCAAGGGAATCGTGCTGTTTAACCAACCTAGAGGTATATTTATCTTTAATGAATATTGATACACCACCTCCTTCAATTCTCACACCTTCAGTTTATGGTCTGAACATGTGGAAGGAAATGCAACCTGGTATAGCTGGGGTGCTCTCCACTGCCTTAAACCAGGTCTCAGAGACTGCACAAATGTCAGCATTTTCCAAGGTGAGGATTGCTTCCAGCGAGTGCAGTTTGTGGTTTAGACTCCTAGCATTCAGCAGCATAACCTTGAAGTTGTTTTTAGAGGGTATTTTTATGTCAGGAATTTCGTTCTTGTGACATTGCCTAAAAAAGGCACTATGAGGGTGGAAAGAGCCTTAGCCAGTAACTAAAATCCCAGGGGTGACAGATGAAGACCATCTCTGGCAAAGCACTGAGGTCAATCGACCATGTCATCCCAGGCTGACAGATACTGAGATCCCCTTTGAATGACACCAGAAAATCAATTCACTGATGACGCCTCTTTAACCCAGGGGATTCCACCTTCACTCTCTGAGGACCTAGTGTGGGAATAGGAAGTCAAGGCCTGCAAAGCGACCCAGGACCCAACGAACAACCAGAATCGTTTGACCAATGCTGATGTGTAGGAGACTGCTGGCATATCAGACTGCAAAGGGTCTTGGTACAGACATCAGTCACATGCCCAGTTGCCCCAAGAAACAGCAAAAGCATCTCCTCTTCTACAAAAGTCACAAGCCTAAGTGGACCGACAGATGGCAAAACATTGTCTGCTACCCTAACATGTTTCAAATGCTTCTCCCTTTGTCTACAAGTGGGGTCGAAGACAGCAGAACTGATGGAACCCATACTGTGCAAATGCCCCTGATGCCCCTTTTCTCTGTATAAGAATTCAGCTAACAACTCAGCCCCATGTTTAACAGTTCAACTATTAAAAAGAACATAGTGGGGACAATCTGGCATGTCATGCTCCAGGCCCAGACAAAAAAAGAAACTAAAGTCTCAATACGGAATCTGCTTTCCACACTCAAAACAAATACTTCTCTTGGAGAACATCTAATTATATAATCTAATGTAAACAAGAAATTGTTCTCCAACGGGGCATTTGGCTTTGGAACATCTCTGGAATGGACTGACTAAAGCACTCCATGAACTGCATGGTTTGGGCTCCGATGGCAGGAAAGAGCTGAAAACATGGCACCTGCCAATGACTCTCATACCCAGGCATGCTGACATCAGGCACAGGGTGTCCACCGGCCAAGGAGGAGGGGAAGTCGTCTGTGGTATTTGGACTGGTTAAGGGCTACCACAGGAAAGACTTACCTTACTGTTACTACTTTAAGGGTGAAACATGAACATTTGTCAGAGGATGGACTATAGCATAACAAATGCTGCCCCCCCCCCCCCCAGTGGGGGATATGGGTTAATATGTACTGGCATATGAATAAGACAGAAGCTTCCTGCAAATATAGCACACTCCATAAAGGAAAAAAGTAATACTTGGATCTTCCCAAAGAAAAGGAGAACAGACTTCCACCTCAAAAATTCCAGTACTGACAAGGGCAAAATGGTGCAGTCAGGTTCAACACAGAGCTGCATCAATTCCTTAATGGTGGAATGGTTCTCTTAGTTGCAGTACACATCTGTAGATCTAAAAATAATTGCCTGAAACCTTCAGTGACAGCTATGAAAGAATGGATGCAATGCAAGCTTATATAGGTGCACCAGTGTGACAACCAATCATGATGTATTACATTTAGTTTCTATAAGGGGTAGGGATATGGATTTGGCTCAGTGGCATTCAGTACCAACCCAAGGCCATAGTTTTCAACCTTCCAAATCCAAAATGTGGAACACTACCTCTCATAATCTGGAACAAATGAGAAAAATGTGAAAAGTACAATTGTGTAAAATCTTACCATAATAGTAGATGTCTTTCTCTTCACAGTTGCTGTACTCCTTACAACATCTGGCTAGTATACCAAAGCCTTTAGTACTTATAGGCTCTGTACGTCACACAGACACTCCCCACAAAGTGTAGGGCATTAATGTGATGTACGGATGCAAACTCTCAGAACTGGAAAAGCCCAAGGAACAAGAGAATGTCTCTATGGCCAAGGAAAAAACACGCACATCTAGAAGGAGAAAAAGAACCCTTCAGCCAGGAAGTCAAGAAAGAACAAGGCTAAAGTAGAGGGGGCAGGAGGTTGAGAGCAAATACTACATCAGTAAAGAGAAGAACGTCTACTGTTATGGTAAGATTTTACAGAATTGTACTATGTCCTTCCATACCACTGTTGCAGTATTCATTACATAAGGGAGAGTTTAAAAGCTCAAGAGGAAGCTTGGGAGGAGGAAAGAACAGAACAGCCCTCAGAAACCCATGCCAGATAGCTATTGCAAAGCCAGCCCTGGCCCTGGAAATAAGATCCAACTTGCAATGCATACTAAAAGTATTAACAGAGGACCAAGTAGCAGCCTCAAGGATGGAATTGGTATCCAGTCCCTAGAAAAAAGCACCAGAGGAGGCAACAGTTCTAGTAGAATGAGCCTTTACTGATGAGGAAAGACATTTACCAAGAATAAATAACAAAAAGAAATGCCTTAGAAACCCAAGAAGAGAAGATTTGCGTAGAAACAGTTAAACCCAAAGGGATGAAAGGAAACAAAAGCTGCTCAGATTTGTGAATAACTTTAATTTTATCCAAATAACATCTGAGCTGTCTATGCAAATCCAAGGTGTGAAGAGTTTTCTCACTGACAGACTGCAAAGAAGGAAAAAAGGAAGTCCGAGACTAATTAAGGGGCAACTCACTGACCACCTTGGCTATAAAAGAAGATTAGTACGAAGAGACACCCTATCTCAGTGAAAAACTAAGAAAGGTGGAACGGCCACGACAGCCTGAAGTTCAGACACTTTTTTACCTTAACTGAGGGCCAAAAGAAGAACAATCTTCCAAGTACAATGTTACAAGGAAGCCAAAGAAGCAGGCTCAAAAGGAGCCTGAATCAATTTTTCCAAGTACAAGACTGAGGTACTACAAAGGTGGAAACTGGCTTTTTGGGAGGCCTGCTATGAAGGACACCTTTAAGAAATTGCTTGACCTCAAATCTAGAGGCAAGAGGAGTATTCAAGGGCAGACAAGCAGAAATTGCTGACAGGTGAGTTTTCACTGAAGAATATGCTAACCCAAAATGAAGCAGATCACAAAAATAAGAGAGAACCAGATGAACCTCCACAGATAGAGAATCCTGATGGTGACAAGCACAGAAGCGACAGCTGGGGATGTAGTGGTCTGGGCCTAAGCAAGTGACGCAGTAAGAATGAAAGTCTCAGTGTGGTATTTGCTTTCCATAGGCAAGACAATTGTTAATTTTTTTCTGACATCGGTTAGTGCAAGAAAAAAGGATCCCCAATGGGGTACTTAACTTTAGAAGACTTCAGCCTCAATTCGGTAGACGAAACTCAGGTAGTGGCCGACCAGGACTTGTGCGAACTGCTTCTGCTTTGGGCTCCACGGCAAGAAAGACTGATGTAATGACATCGGCTGCCTTACTTTATACTACTGATGACCTGATGTCAGTCCTGAAGCAACAGCAACCGATGCAGAAATACTAAGTCTTTGGGTATTTGGGCCGGCTGAGGGCTACCCTGGCAGGGATAACCCAAATGTGATGACTGCAACAGTGAAACACGAAGAATATCCAGATGAACCTCCACAGATAGGGAATCCTGATGATGACAAAGGCAAGAGTCAGAATATTGCTTCCATTTGGACATATACAATTTCCTGGTGGTGGTTTTCCTGGCCTCCTGCAGACCCCAAAGCACATCCTCAGAAAAGAGGTGCCTGAAAGGAATCAAAACTCTGTCACCTACAGTGTCAGCTGAAGAGTAGACAAATGAGGATGGAGAAGAGACCCCTTGGCTTGTGTGAGAAGATCCACCCAGTGAAGTAACTTGTGGTGATTGCCCCTGGCCAACTGAGAAAGAAGGGTGAACCAATGCTGTATGGGCCAAAAGGGAGTCACTAGCAAGATTTTGTGAGAGTCCTGCCTGATCTCGTACAGGACTTTTGATAGCACAGGAAGGGGAAGGAAGGCATACAAAAACATCCCCTTCCAAACAAAATAAGGGTGTTCCCTTTCCAAGCCAGAGGACATAGGAATCTGAAACAGAATAGAGGAAGCTATCTTGTTCAGAGGGAAGGCCAAAAGCTCTACCTGAGGAATACCCCAGTGATGGACCATGTCCAGGAACTCATCTCTGTGAAGCATCCATTCGTGAGCTTGTGTGCTGGAACTGCTCAAGCAGCCTACCACTAGATTGTGCTCTGAGGGAATGCAAACTGCCTAAACAGTCACTTGATACTGGACAGCTAGATCTCAGACCTGAAGAGCTAGTCTGCAAAGGAGAGAGGACCTTGTACATCCTTGCTTGTTGACATATCACATTACTTTGGTGTTGTCTGTGAAAATTTTGAGGGGCCTGGAATGAAACAAGAATGAGAAGCCTGAAGAGCTAGAAGGAGAGCTCTCATCTCCTTTATATTGATGTGGTCTGACCTCTGATGCAGAGGCCAGAGAGCTTGAACCTTGAGGCAGCTCTGTCTGAGGCATCTGTAAAGAACTCTGAGTCGGGGCTGGAGCATGGTTAGAAAACCCTGGGTTGAGAGAAAGTTGATGAATCCACCGCTGAAGCTCAAGCTTGAGACAATGAAGGAAGAGTATTGGGAAGTCCAGAGGGTGGCAATGTTGGAGCCACACTAACTTGAGGTGCAACTGAAGCTTTCTCATGTGGAGCCTGGCCACAGGGAGCATAGGAATGGTGGAAGCCGTGAACCCGAGAATCCTGAGAAACTCCCTAGCCATTACTGATGCCAAAGGAAGAAGACACTAGAAAAAGGCAGTAAGAGAGAGGGCCTTGGGGACAGGCAGAGATGCCAGTATGGGGATTGTCTGAAGCGTGCAAATAAAAGAAATATGATCCTGAGAAAGGGTTACAGCTGATTTCTGGAAATTTTTGGTGAACCCCAGACTCTGCAACATGGGGATAGTAAACTGGAGATCCTGAAGAAGAGCACAGGGGGAAGAAGCTTGAATGAGCAGATCATCCAGATAGGGAAAATTCTGAACTCCCCTCATCCTGCAAAAGGCAATGTCAGGAACAAGACATTTGGTGAATACCCTTGCGGCACTAGACAGACCAAAGGGCAAAGCAGAGAACTGAAAATGCAAGAAGAAACAAAGAAAATTAAAGATATCCTGAAAAGGGGATGGAGGGGGACAGGAGATATGAAGGTAGGCATCTTGTCTGGGGTAGAAGAGGAAAGAGTCTGAAGAGACAGCATTTGAAAAGAAGGCATTGTGAGAAAGATGTAGAGCTGGGAAAGGTCCAGAACTGGCATCTAAGTGCCCTCCTTTCTGGGAACCAAAAATATTCTGGAATAAAAAACCCTCCCTACTTGGACAGGAGGCACAGCTTGAATGGTGCCCTGGACCAAAAAGAGAATGGGGCACCTCGGGAAAAAGAGGAAGTTGTTCCCAAGGAGGTTGAGGTATGGTCACAAAGGGAGAAAGGGACTTCCAAACCATGAAATAGCCCTGGCAGATAAAGGGCAGAACCCAAGAGTCTGTTGTGATCTTTAACCAATTTGGAAGAAACAGGGAAAAATAGAGGGACAAGGGTGCCTGGCCAAGGTAAAACAGAAGCAAACTGTCACATGCAACCTGGCTTATGCTGAAAAGCACGCTTCTGGGAAGTAGGGGTTTGAATAGACTTAGCACGATGCACATGTCTAGAACCCTTTTTTTTCCCTTGGGTGGAGGGCAAGACTGCCTGCAAACAAAATCTGATCTGGAAGGGTAATTTCTTGGAAACGTAAGAATAGGAGAAACAAAAACATGTTTCAACCTCTGCAAGACTTTACAATTATCCTGGAGAGGCTTGAAAAGTTCAGCAGCAGCAGCACCACCAAAAAGATTTTTACTACCCAAAGAAACAGCCAATAACTTGCCCTTAATGTCATCAGTCAAAGCCTGAAGATGAAGTGAAGTGTATGGCCTCATATCTGAATCAAAAGTAGCAGCCCTGGAGGGGGCATTAGCTGCATCACAGATGCATTTGATAGAATGGCAGAGAACTTCAGAGGTAGAGACCAACAGGGAAAGGGCAGAAGCCTTCCCTTCAGAGTCAGGAAGATCAGAAACCACTTTGAAAACCTGAGAAAGGAGGGCCAAAACATATCTGGTCATATAAGTCTGGTAGTTGATGGTCAAAAGGATGAAGTGGCAGCAGTATAAACCTTTTTGCCCAGCCTCTTCATGGCCCTACTATCTTTGTCTGAAGGGAGCAACCTGGTAGAGGGCACCAACTTGGAGGGCTTGTTAGAAGAGACAGGCACTACAGAAGGATCAGCAGAATGGCATTTATAAAGAAATTTACATTCGCCAGGCACTTTTTAAAGTCCATCAGGTTTCTTGGGAACAGAAGGCTGAGAATCAAGGGCCAGATAAGCTGCTAAAAAGGCATCCAGGGGGGCAGCTAGAACCGAAGGAAAAGAAGGCAGCTTAGGAGATTCCATCTGCAGGAGCTCATATTACCTTTTCTAAATATCAGAGACTTGAGAGCAATCCCACTTAAAAAAAATTCTATCATGCTGGCAACAGTATCACCAAAGGAGAGTTTGTCCAAAGGGGAATCTGGACTAATAGAATCCTCTTCTTCTGAACCACAGTCCAATGGGGAAGAAATTTGAGAAGAGTAAGCCAGTGACTCTTCCCTTGAATCCAGATCCTCGTCTAAATTGTGCAGTTCCCTGGGATTTTTAAGGGGAATGGAAGACCAAGGAGGGGCAGGCGCCTACACCCCTTGAGGAGGCTTTAAAGCCATTAAAGCATTAAATGAGTGGTACCCATTGAAAATCATGAATTTAAAATGACTGCATCAGTAATAAATGAAACAAAAATGCACAAAATATTGCATTTTGAAATATCAAAGGAAAGTACAGTTGTTTAAGGTACTTACATAAAAGTACAGATGTGCTTAACTATCTTTACTATAACAGATGTTAATACAAGTCACTGATACAGTAAATCATAACATTCTGATCTCAAATTGTTTTATTTCTCAGTCACAGCATTTGCTAGCACCACACTGTCCCTAAGAAGATTTACTCTAGTCTTGCTCTGGCATTCAATGGAACTGTGAAGCATGCCTCAACAGCCAGCAATGACAGTTCTTCACGGCTGCTTTGGCATTCAAAGGAACTTACAAATGTAGTAAGCCCAACATCTCAGAATAATAAAATTATTACTCTGATTACAAATATTATTACTATTGGAAAATGCAAATCTATAATAGCTTAAACATTATAAAATATATACCCTTCCTAAGGGGATGAAGAGAAGATTGTTTTATATGTATAGTCACTTCTCCTTTCTCCTAACAATACTCTGCATCCTGTATATTCAACATTCATCTATTTCTTCTACTCTACTCAGCATATCATTTTACTCCTATCACTGCACTACCTCCTAAACCTGGCACACTCTAATCTATAAATATCACTTTTCCGTTGCTTCCATCATGACTTACTCAGATTAGTACTATCCACTGAGATCCTTTTCACTGTTACCACCACTAGTCACAGTCCCATACTCTCATCGTTACCTATTCCCTATAAACAACTTATCTGCAAGTCTTCCAGCGATTGTTTACATGAGGACACACCAGGATTTGCAGTAGCAAGCACTGTCCCTGGTGTGACACGGGCTGACCTTATAATGTCAGAGCTCTAATTTTTCAAGTAATAAATGTTCATGTGACTCAATTTTTCTTTTAAGAAGAGATAAGAAAACAGAGCTAATGCCCCCACACCCCCCAAAAGGACTGCAAGGCACTTAAAACTACATAAATAGGGGATATAGAGGGAGGCAGCCGCCTTACTGGATATGTGTAGCTGTCTTTAACTGACATCAAGTCAGTAATAGCCATTAAAGCTTCCATTTTTTATACTTCAACCATCAAACATTTTAATGTTTCAAAAAGTAAAGAATTATTACAAAAGGATTAAGGAGTTGTTAATGAGCTGTTTCCTGTGGTCCAAAGGTGCAAGGTTTGATTCCCTCAGCCTCCACTGCCTAACTGTGCAGCTCTGTGTGAATCTTAACCAGACACTGCTCCCAGGTGGAATGTGAAAAAGGCCTATGGCGACCACTTCTCTACCCCGGAAAACAAATACAAATAAATAAATAAAATAAGACTAAACTTAAAGGAAACATGTCCAACACTTAGTTGACAGCCCCACTGTGGTGTCAATCAAGATGGCACAGACCACAAGTGTCAAGTACAGTGGTGTGTCCTAACAAAAACAAATGTCAATCTTCCATCCCTTTTCTGTCCTTATTCTATCATTATCCTTCCTTATTCTTTTTTTCATCCCTTCCAATTCATTTCTATTCTCCCTCGCCATACCATACAACACTACTTCTTTCCCACACCAGTTTTAACTTCCCTCCGTCTCACATCCATACACAGTTGAATTCTACCACTGTACTTATTCATTAAACCTCTGTCTATCATTCATTATAAGCAGCAGTCCTACTTCCCTTTTTATAACTTATCAGCTATTATCCCCACCAATTCTACTTCCTAAAGTTCTGCTCAACCTCCCTCATAAGTGAAGTACTCTTTATTCAGATTTACCATCATACACCACATGACCTGGTACACTCCATTGTCATATATAATGTTTCTGACATCATGCATTACTCTTACATACACCTCCTCATATCATGTCCAACTTCCTTCTCCACATTTCCTTAGACCTCTCCAATCACACTGGCATTTTCACATATATCTCCATGCTTGTATAACACCTCCTCCACTTCTTAAAGTATTGCTATGCTGCAGCCTCCCTCTGCAAAACAAGCTTTGCATCAAAACGAAATTAAATCTGAAGGAGCAGTTTCTCTAGAACCTCTCACCCAAACTCCAGCTCTCTTGAGACATTCACCCTAACCTGCCCCATTCCGACTAACCAAATATGACTCTTCCCCCTTCCCATCTACACCTATCACTTCACACAAAACATCCACTCCCCATTCAGGGCTGAAGTTTCTCTGTATTAACAACAGCTCTGAGCTACATGCATTGCTAACCATGCATTTGCCACACATTCTCGCCACCTCTGAAAATTAGCTGAAACCAGGCATCAAAGATGCAGTAATTATCCCACCAGCTACAACCCCATATAGACCTGATCATATAGAAAAAAAGGGAGGAGAAACTGTGATAATGTTCTCCAGTACTCTTGAACTCACTCTATACCCTGGTAACCTGCGGACTTTCAGGAATGCTGAAATCCTCATTTACCTTCTCAAACTCAACACACAGAACAATTTGTGTACCATTGCCTTATACATCCCACTAGGAGACATCTGTACTATGGAAGGCATTCTTTTCTGGATACATCAAGCATTTCGCATGAAACACCAAAAAACAGAACAGAAGGACTAAATCCTCAGACACAAAAAACAAAAGTCACCAAACTGGAGAAAAGCACACACAGTTTAATAAAACACCTTTCAGTTAGTGCTTTCATCTTGTTCAACAAGTGAAGACTTCTTCAGACTGAAATTTAAAAAACACAACTTCCTTACATACAAGTCAAAAACGCACATGATGAACAGCAAAATCACATGATGTCATTGGTAACCTAAAACATTTTCAACATTTTAAAAACTTAATGTTTCAAACCTTTTCTTTTTAAATACATCACAAAATCTTCTCTGTTATTAAGACCAGGTGGAAAGCAAGCATTCACCGTTGCCAGCAATATTCTAACCACCCTAGTTCTTCTTCTATATTAAGTAAATTCTGAGTACTGTCCAGTGACTCCAACACTATAAACTTAAAGTCCACCTTGCAGGAACCAGCTTTATAGTGCTTACTCAAAGCATTTCTTTCATCACCAGTATGTATTGCATATTTGTGTTCATAAAGTAAATATCGTGGGAAGAAATAGCCAGGGAATTGTTATGGCTAGGCTTGCATATGCCCTAGGGCTGATAGCCTAGTATCAACCTATGAACCTAAATTCTTCTATTAAGCTCTCTTGTAGTTCTACCTACATAATATGCCTTACATGTTACACAAAAAGCTAAGTAAACCACATTTATTGACTTACAAGTAAATAAACCTTTAATACTTACTTTGTTACTTCCTACTGTTAGTGCCTTTGATTCTATATATAAAAATTGACACACATTACAATTGTTAACATCTGACCATCCCTTTTGTCCTTGGGGGATGTTTAGGTTTATTTAATTTTCCTTGAAAAAAATTTTCATAACACCTAGCTCTTTTTTGTGTGAATATAGGTCTAGCACCAATTATTTCAACTATGTATGTGTATGCATCAAAAAGCTCCCAATTTTTAATTATCATATTTTTTAATAGCTTAAGAATCTATACTATTCATAACTAGCAAAACCGTTTCTATTAGCACTGTTTTTCTTTATATTACTATATTTTTCTCTCTGTTCAAACACCTGTGATTTACATACCATAATTTCTTCCATAGGACAATCCCTTGACAGCATTTTGTTACAGAACTTATCCACTTGGAAGACTACTTCATCTTTAGTCAGATTACTGATTTGCACTTCTTCTTTTGGCTTTTTCCCGGTTAGGGGTCGCCACAGCGGATCACCTGTCTGCTCGTGATTGGCAGTGGAGTTTTACAGTGTCGAGTTGCCAGCCCGGCACCCAACCTTCCACAGAAGGCACACACATGCACACACTCACACCTAGGGCCAATTTAGAGTATCCAATCCACCTACAGCATGTCGTTGGGATGTGGGAGGAAACCGGAGCACCCGGAGGAAACCCACATGACCACAGGGAGGACATGCAGACTCTGCACAGAAGGCACCCCAGCCGAGGGTCGAACTGGAGAACCTCTTGCTGTGAGGTGTCAATGCTAACACATTACTGATTCTCACTAGTTGTCCTTTAATTACATTGGTTTTGGTTTTCTTAGGATGCAAGCTGCTATAATGGAACTAGCTGTTATTTTGAATCTCCTTTTTAAATATTTTGGATGTTAATGTCCTTGTTTATAAATGGTTACATCCAAAAAACTGATATTCTTATTGTCTACTTTACTAGTAAATTTTAAGTAAGAACAAACATTGTTCAGATATTCCAAAAAGTATTCATAAGCTTCCATAATGTCTCTCCAAATTAAAAAGACATCATCAATAAATCTGAACATCTTAGGAATACATTGTTTAAACTTGCTTTCTAAGATGTGAACCTTTTCCCAGCCATGCATAAAGAGGTTTGCATAACTTGGGGCCATAGCGACCTCCATCGCTACTCCATTAATTTGACAATATAATTGATCATTAAAGGACAAAAAATTGCTTGATAGAATAAGGTCCAGTACTTCCATAATTATACTAACTGTATTATCTGAAAACTGTTTGGACCTTATTAAGTCTATCCTTACCATTTCCAAATGATCTTCATTTGGAATCCTGGTGTAAAGAGATTTTATATCTAAAGTCACTGGCAAATCAGTATCGTTCACTTCTATATTTTCAATTTTGTTTAGATAGTCAAAAGTATATTTAATGTACATACTAGTACTCATTACCACCTTCTGTAAATGCTTATCAGCAAAAATAGAAAGACTTTCTGTACTATTCATTCCTGCTGCTATTGGTCTTAGGGGTGGCTCATTTAAATCCTTATGGATCTTGGGTATTCCAAAGATCCTACTTACTTTTGGATTTTTTATTATGAAGTAATTCCTTATTTTGTCATCACTTCTACCAGAATTGTACCATTCTTCAATGCATGAATTTATCATAGCATACCTCTTTTTTTACTTCAGCCATAGTCACTTTTGTATACTAACTAGTATCAGATAGCAGTTCTTGCATCTTACTTTCATACATTTCTCTAATACTACTAATGCCCCCCTTTGTTAGCTTTGAAGAGCAGAATGTTTTCATTATTTACTAACTTATTAAAACATTTCCATTCCTCACTTGACAAATTATAATATTTATAGGCAGGTCTATTCTGTAAAACATCAATTATTTGTTTTTCACATACATTTAGAAACATTTCCAACCCTTAAGTGGTGGATTATAGGTACTTGGTTTAGAAAAATAATTTCCCATATTATTCTTACTTTCAAACATTAAATTAAAACTTAACCTTCTAACATAGTCTCTCAAGTTATTAATAATATCAACTTTGTTTTCCGTTTGCCCTCTGGGCTGGTGCAAAATTCCAGCCTTTACTGAGGACAATACTTTTTATATTGACATCATTTTGAGATGAAGTTTGATTTTTATTCTTGTGGTATATTCGCTCTGATCTTAGAGCGTTCGAATCATTGACTTCAGTCGCAACGCTATGCGTACGGACGTCATCTTTTTTCCAGCTCACAAACTTTAGACTATACGCTGATGCCACACCTCCTGAATATACACTGAGGTCTCTCGTTGAAGCTTTTTTAACTTTCTCTTATGCAAAGCTTCATTTAATTTAATTAACTTGTCTTGGATTGAACTCATCTTGCTGTCAAAATTAACAATGGAAGTTATTTCTTTCGCTTTTAAGAAATTAGAACAAATTTGTTCATTCAGTTCATTAATGGTGGTGTTATATGTTAGCAACAGTTCCGTATACTGAAAACTGGTTCTTTGATTTATGTCTAACCATTTGTCAACAAATTCTTTAGGCAAATTATTGCCAACAGGCAATTTAGTCACTCTTAAGACCATGGGTACCCTTTCTGATTTTATACTGTGTTCAAAAAAGATATTGTCCCATTGCAGTTGTTTTAATTTTGTTAAATCTTTCTCGATTTGAAAGAAAATTTCAGAGCGATTTACATTTGCTGAAGCTGACGCTGACATTTGCTGTGCATTACACTCAAAAGGATTTCTAGGAGGGGCCAGACATCCTCGTAACACTTCTTCACTTCTCATATTATTAGAAGCTCTCTCATCTTGTCTCGGCACCTTAATATTAATTGCTCCTTCAATGTTAATAATAAATGTGCCACTCAGGGTATCATTTAAAATACAGTCAGCTTGTAATGCCATAAAACTGTTGCCAAAAGTAGTGCGATTCTCCATAAAGCTGAACACAAATAATCCCAAAAACACTGCAGAAGGAATAAATCCTCAGAAACAAAAATCACCAAACTGGAGAAAAGCACACGAGGGATATGATTTCATCTACATTAGATAGCATTATCCAGAGATCGTATATAGCATTAAAGAGTTTTTCTCTTGCTGGAAGGCCCTCATTTAGGAGCTCTGCCCAAGTGTCCAGACGATGTAGGTATTTATTCTTTAGCAGATTCTGTATTTGTTGCAGGCCTGGTCTTCCAATACACTGGAGTGTTTTTTTTAGAAACCTGAAAATTGATACATTTTATATGAATGTGAAATGCCAAAGGGGCTTGGGACAAAGTATCACTGCTCACAGCTATGGGTGCCTTGGGAGTCCCCAGTTTTTAACTTCACTTCAGGGCTGCTCAAGCTTCAACTGCTTTGTTATGGGATGATGGGCTCTGTTGGGGTTCAGTGGAAGATCCTAAGCCTGGAAGAAGAAACCCACTTGATAGTTTTAACCTCTGGTAGTCAAGGGAGTGACAGCTGAGGACATAGCTCTCAACCTTCCATCCCCAAAATGAAGAACACTTGCCCTTATAATATGGGCAAAATGTGGAACACGTAGCAATGGCTTACTAACAATTTCAACTAGGAAGGTCAAGATGTACTGGTTTTACTCATAAAAAAGATCTTTAAATGAATTAATATGATTTATTTCTATTTACCATGGAGATTAGTTAAAAAAATCCTAACAGTAAATGTATGGCAGACTCTTCAAATGTGAAACTTCGTGGAACATGATCTTTTTAAGACCCTAAATGAGGCACGTTCCTCGTAATAAGGTACACTTGATAGGTATGGCAGCCTGCGGAAATTACCTGAATTGATGTTTTTTGGTGTCTAGAATGCAGACTGGTCTTTTTATGAAGATGGGTCTAGCACATTGGCTGATAAAACTGATTCTTCTTATATTTGCACGAATATGGATGAATGCTTTGAGGGAAAAGGAGGAAGGGAATCTCCAGGTATACTTAAGGAAGTTGCCAAGCCTTTAGTACTGGAAACTACTGCTGCACTTGGAGGCTGGTCTGAAGTCAGTATGCAAGTACAGTATACTCCACCACAAACCTTTTAAATATGTTCAACATAAATTCCTACTTTACTTCTTCAAAAAATGCATCTTTTCTCATCTATCATACATCCCACCGATTGTTACATCTTCCTTAATGCTGCTATTCTTGTCTCTCATTCTCTCTCTACATATTTTGTCTTTGATAGTGTTCACTACAATACATGTAATTTTCTGCTTATTTATCTTTGTTAATACTCATTATAATGCATACAGTTTTATAACTGATTTTTTTCCAAATTCAGTGCAAACAGGTTATAAGCTATGAATTTATATGAAATATTTGTGGAGAGTTTCTCTCTAGGCCTGTGCTGAAAATGGGCGCTATCAAGTCAGATTTTCCCCACAAAGCAAAAAAAAAATTAATAAATTAAAATGTGGAACCAGATTCAAGCAGAACCTGGTTGGTCCTTGGGACAGGAACTGAGATACATAGAGCTAACAGTCATCCTTAGGAGCTTACAATGGGTGACCATGCATGTTGAATGTAGGCTGCACTGGTTTTAGTTTTTGATGAGTCTAAGAACTGAAGAAGCAGTTTACAAAGCATTTGATCGCATTTGATCAGTACGGTCTCCAGCTTCTACCTGAGCCTGGTATCAAAGATGTGTGAAGCAATAAGGCAAAAGTTGAACATGGATCTATCTGTCTCACTTGGTTGGGACTAACAGATAAAAAAAATATGTGTCGATCAGATATATTACCTAATATTATATTTTGGATTTTTCAGCTGGAAATATGTTCATAAGTACTTTTATCTCCCAAGAAAATTAAGCAATATATTTGGCTCATTCTTCCTTCCTGCTGGAAATGCACAGTGTTTAATGTTTATACTTACAGTAAATAATAACATTTTGTTAACTCTACTGGGCCAAGTCTATTTTTAGAGAAGACAAGTTGAAAAAAAAAGTTTCAACAAAATGCAGTACATCAAGAAATACACCAAAAATACTCACAAATATAAGAATTAGAGATAAGTACAGTCTAGGAGTTATTTAATGAAACTACATGCAGATTATTCTAGTCTACAAAGTATTCAGTCTATAGGAGAAGATGAAAGAACACAAGAGTTGATCAGAATACACAACTGGAATTAAAATTCTCGACACAAAATAACCCTGCACTATGTTGTTGTTTCTTTTGGCTTTTCCCGGTTAGGGGTCGCTACAGCGGAACTCTGGTCCGCTAATGATTGGTAGTTGATTTTTACGTGCCGAGTTACCAGCCCTGACGCACAACCTTCAACGAAGGTACGCCCCATTCATGCATGTCTCCACGCAGAAGACGCTCTAGCTGAGAACTGAACCGGACAGTGTCTTACTGCGAGGCGACAACGCTACCGCAGCACCACCACAGTTGCTAAAAGCTCGACTTGCTGAGTGTGTGTGTGTGTGTGTGTGTGTGTGTGTGTGTGTGTGTGTGTGTGTGTGTGTGTGTGTGTGTCTGTATATTTCTACATACACACACACATGCTAGTGCACATACACGCACAAACATGTACATATTACATAACATATACACTTTACTTACACATGCCCTGTAATCAGGACTTGTGGTCAGACAGAGATTCTTGGAGGAATGAAACCTATTAAGTTACCACAAACAAATAAATGCATCCTGCACTTTTAGCTTCAAAGAGAAGGACAAAGGCTAATACAACAAAGGATTTTTTGATGGACTGTTATCAATTATAGTCCATGCTGGAGTGAATGATTTGTCAAAAAAAAAAAACATGAAAGACACTCAGAAGGACTTGCTGGATCTTGTTATGCATGCTTCAGTCAAGGACAAGATTCTGGTTTCGAGTGGTATTCTTTCCTCAATGGGAAATGATGCCTATATTCAAGAAAATTAAAACTGCATTCAGTTGGCTAAATGGCTAGTACCATTCTGGGTAGGGCATCAGGGGTTCAGTATGCATCTTACTGGGATGAGATGATCAACAGTCCTACTTGCTTTGCAAAGAACTGGTCTGCAACTCTCACTCATGGGCATCTACAAAATGGCCAAAACCTTTGCTGTCCCTAGTGTGCCTGTTTTAGGCAGAGTTCATCTAATGAACATGCCAACCTAAGTAATAAATAAAATCAAATCAAACTGGATATCATCAAGATGACCTTTCTCAATGCCTGGAGTCTTAAACTGTCTGATTTGAAGGCACTTCTGCATCTGGAATGAGTCCATGTTTATTCAGTCACAGAGATATGGTTCAAGTACAATGACAGCACCCCATCTGTGCCATTGCCTTTTAAGCCTTTAAGTTCACTGAAAATGGCATCTGTATCTCACTGTTCGTCACAGATATTATCCCTTCCTAAGTGATAACCCATGACCCTCCCAGTAGACTGGGGGTACTTACACATCTAATGCTGGGTATGCACAATGTTTCTTAGATTGGGTTAATGAAAATTCCCGATTAAACTGTCTGTAATCCCACCAGAGATGGAAATATCCTGGACCTATTTCTCACAAACTCTGCCCTGGCATGTTCTCTTCCCCTAGTTGATCCCTTGTTACCTTTACTCTCAGAACATTCACCACAGTAACCAGCACCACATACCTCAGCGACTTCAAAGCAGTACATTTTCTACAATTGTATGACAAAGACTCAAAATTCATGCATGTTAACCCCACAGTGTCTACATGATATGCAGTTACCTATGCCAAGGATCTTTATGCTCATTTAGATAAATGCATTGACATGGAATCCCCACAAGAAACAAACAGAGCAGCAAATTCAACAACAAACCACCCTGGCAGCCAGGACTAGGAGATATTAAAAATGATGCAATAAAAGGAAGATGATGATTAGATTACCTTGTAAGGCCAGAACCTCCCATCATACAGAAAATATTAAATGCCTCACAAAGAACTAAATGCAGCTATAAAGACCAGCAAAGCATCCCATGAACATATAAAAATCCTTAAGCCTCAGAAGCTAGTTTAAGTTCTTCAGCTATGTTAGCAAACTAAGGAATACTTCACATTATTGCTCTGCTCCAAACTTATCTATAGTGGTATCGCCCATTCCAATCCTGAATACACTGCCAACACGCTAGCAACTACGTTTTCTGCAAATTTCTCCTCTGAAACCATTATCCCCAGTCCAGACATCCATGAATCATTTATCCCGTACCATCTCCAAGGATCATAAGCTTAAAGCACTCTCCAAGATAAAAGCCACCTCCTAAATGGGTCCTGATAATATACTGGGTTGTCTAATAAATGGTGGTAAGCAAGCTCTTAAGTTGCTCTTACACCTTGCCGCAAGATATGTTCCCAAGTCATAGTGCACAGTGGTGGTTATGACCCTCCAATAAAGGTGCACCACCACTGACTCAGGAAAACCAGACCCATTAGCCTTACTAGTCTTGCATATAAATGAAACACAATCACCAACCTCATAAACCAGGACAATAAAAACGTTATCAGGCTCAACCCGTAACAGTTTGGATTTCTTAAGGGCAGATCATGCCTGCTAAATAGCTTTCTGTAAAGGTCAAGCAGACGGTGGGGACAGTGGTCAAACTGTTCACACTGTCTACTTGGATCTGGCATAGGTACATGACACCCTACCACTTGATGGGGTTGTTAATAAGCTAATGTCTTTAAACACTGACTTCTGTGTGGTAAGATGGATTGCAAACTGGGTCAAGGACAGAAAGTAACCAGGATTGCTGATGCCTACCAAGTTACAGAAACGGTGACCAATGGCATTCCCCCAGGGCTCTTTATTAGGACCCCTCCTTTTGGCATTTATTTCTCTGACCTAAACACTGATGAAAAGGATCTCTGGCACACTAAGTCCACTGATAACTGCAAGTTTGGTGTAGCTGTTAAATCATCCAAGGATAAGTAATGTTCTTCAAATGGAACTAGCATGTTTTAACTCCTGGTACATTAAAAAACATCTCAGACTAAATACTAAGAAATGCAATATCATCTCTTTACAAAATAATAAATTCCCAACACTTGCTGTATAAATGAAATCTCACTCTCCAATGAGTCTGTGACTTCGGCTCCTGGATTGATGGCTCCCTCTCCTTCAATCACCACTCAGCAACTGCAATTTGAAAATCCTTCTGTATCTCCTCATTAATTACAAACGTTATTTCAGATAAAACGAAGGAAGTTAGTGTTCCTCTGTACTCTGTTTTCCTTACTCTTTATAGAATGTGAAAAAAAAATGTAGAGGCTCCTAACAAAAAAGAATCTCAGGCCACAAAAATCTAATTCAGAGGTTGTTACTAGCAGCACGACCACTGGGGTCTTTACAAGTCTAGCCGTGCACCCCAAACCATTTGGGTCAACAGTACCATGGGTATCTATATGGGGGTGACGCTAGTAGAGAGGGTGTTAGGATAATAATTTTCTTATTAATGGCCTCTGTCCATAAGAGACATGGGGGCCAGACCTGTGGGAAATTTATGATTTCCCATCCAGTCGTCAAAGTTTCATTTGAAAAGAGTCAGGGATGAACTCTGTTTTACATGAATGGGGAGTCTATCCCACAGTGAGGGTATCCTTTAGGACACATCTTTCTCTTGCCAGTATGTTCTGTTTATGCCAGGTTCAAATTCTTGGACCTAGTGTTACTGGTCCTGTTTGTTTTAAACATGTGCAACAGCTCCATCAGGGCTGGGTCGGTGGAAGCCCTGTAAGCCAGGCAAAGATCCCCTTTCAGCAGCCTGAAGGAAACTGAATACAGACACAGAGCCTTTAGTCGATCAGTGCAGGATAGGGTATTCATGCTCTGAATTCTCCTGATGAAACCTTTGTGGGCATTCTGTTACACGTCTGGTTATATATGTGCCAAAGGGGGCATCATATTCAATGATAGGTCTGATAAGGGCTAAACACAGTAGTACTATGACTACCTTGGACATGGGTGCCATACCTTTCCCTACAAGTTAGGTGACATAGAATGATTTTCTTACCATCTTTTCTACATGTTGGCCAAAGGCCAAACTGCTATCTGCATATGTTCTCAGACCCTTTACTACTGGGTTGACGCATATGGGTGTTTTACTGATTGGGTAATTAACTTGGGTTGACAGTTTTCCAAAGGGCATTATAATGCTTTCCAGAATTATGTTTTAGGCCATGGCTTTGGCACAAGTCACTGGTCAGTGTTAAACCCTCATGCAAGATGTCAGTGTCTTGAGGGTAATCTAGAATTGCTCCCAGTTTACAAATATCTGCAAACTTAGTAAATCAGAGGCCCTGAACATTAGCCTTGACTTCCAAGAAGTAGATTCCAAACAGCAACAGGCCCAGCACAGAACCCTAGAGTACTCTGCTGGTGACCGGTGTCTTTAGTAAAGATGGCCTCATTGATCCTGGCTTCTAGGTCTCTATCTGTGAGTCAGCCAGCAATCCAGAGGGTTGTGTAGCGACTTATGCCTAGCTCAGAGGGCTTGTCAACAATACCAGAATTGGGTACTGTATCGAATGCCTTGACTACGTTAAGATATGCAATATGCATTGTTTTACCACTGGTCCACTGCCTTGGTGACCCTCTCAAAGAAGTCTACCAAGTTAAGTAGGCATGACCATCTCTTAAAGCCAAATTGGGATGGATCCAGCGTCTGTACATTGCCAATGTCTTTATTTACCACTTCCATGATAATCAATTTCATGGCTTTGGATATTAGGCTTGTCAGACTGATGGGTCTGTAGTTCCCTGGGTCAGTTGATGGTCTATCCTTCTGGAGGGGAATGACTGTTGCGGTCCTCCATTCATTTGGGACACAGCCTGTTTCAAGGCTGTAGGTGAAGAGTGCCTCAAGTGGTCCTGATAGGGTGTGTTTTAGACTGTTCAGGAGACTACTGGGGATGTTGTGGGGACCCATTGAGGCTGTGCTCTTGGCTCCAGTGAGTGCTACCAGCACCTGGTCCTTGCTAATAGTTGGTGGGAGTATGTTGGAGGGTATTTTACCTGGTGCAACTGAGGAGAAGGTGGGGGTGAGGTTTGAGCTGAATTTATCACAGTAGATTTGCTATGTCACCCTGACTGGTGAAGGCGGTACCATTCAACACCAGGTCAGCACACTGCTGTGTGCTACCTTTAAGGTTCTGGATGAAGGCCTTGTGATTGTCCTCAATCTGTGAGGCTATCCTGACCTTGCAGAAGGCCATGTTGGATTTAACTAGACCTCTTAGTTTCTTCTTTAGTTGTATAAGAGAGCCCTTGTCTTTAAGAGAGTTGCTCTTACTGATTTTGGCCATGAGTTTTCTTCCTTTATGGTGTGGATTCCATAAAATGGTTTACTTCTGGTAGGTATGGCAGCCTCTGTGCAGCCATTCACATGTTTGTATAGGACTCTGTAAATACTTCTGCATAGGTTGCTGTGGTCTCCTGGCTAATGGGGAGTCTGGAATTCTGACAAACTGTCACTTAATAGGAACAATTCTAAGGTTAACTACATCCTTTTACTGGTTTAGCCACCTATGAATATAGAGTGTTTGTCTGTATGGTGGGCACTTTTAGTAGGTTTAGGTAAGAGTCGTGAGACTCTAGGGGCATAGACAGTGACCTGCAGCTTTCCATAATATGGTGAGGGACCTTAAATATAGTGACTTGCACATGGATGAGCTTCATGATGTCATCCTGCTGAACCAACCAACAGGTATGCTTGTTGCTAATGTAGATCAAGACACCACCACCTCTGGCCTCCGTCTAGGCTGTCGTGGGTCTAAATGTGTGGAAGGCTATGTAGCCTTACGATGAAGTACATTCTATAGCTTTAAACCAAGTCTCAGGCATGGCACAGATGTCTACATTCTCCAGTGGTAGGAGAGCTTGGAGGGTGTGGAGTTTTCTGTTTAGGCTTTCAGCATTGAGCAGTAAAACCTTAGGATTAGTTGGAGACTTTTTCACTATATTGATGGCTTTGTCTTTTTGGCATTGCCTAAAAAGGCTCTAAAGGGGGTACATAAAGTTTTAGTCAATATCCAAAAGCTTAGGTGGGACAACTACAGACCATCCTTGGCAAAGCAACATGGTCTGTTGACTATATCCTCCCATCCTGACATACTGGATCCCCCTGAAATGATACCAAAAACTAAGCCAATTATTAAAATCAGTACTTTTCTGTTCATACTGTGGCATCATCTTTGCTGAAGGTAGAATGCGGCTCGATGCAAGGCTCATACCTGTCTGTGACACATAGTATAAGAGAGCCATTATGTCTCTCTTTATATAGCCCATTGTGGAACATCTCACATCATTTACACCCATAGGGACTATGACACAATCATACTGGTACCTGGGGTGTAGTGACTTCAGCGTGTGTGTGATTATGTGGATCCTGTCTCCAGACAGGCAACTAGCTGTTAACTTCTCCTTGTCTAACTCTGTGAGTGGGGCACCTGTGTGTCATACAATACAGTCCCCAATGACAAGAATATTAGGTAAAGTATATACATGCTTTATGGGCTTTGCTCTTGGGGGACCACTGGGTGAAGGCTTAAGTGAGATGTTTGGTGTTGTTTTAGTGCTTGTTTTAGTGATTATTGAGGAGCAGTGTTGCCGTTTCATGGCTTTTGAGGTCTTTGAGATTTGGGTAGGTTTCTTTTAAGCACCTCAGCATAAAATGATCCGTGTGTGGACTGAGCAGTGTGCGTGAGGGATGTAGTGTGGGTATTTCTGACAACCTCATTTGTATAAAAGATTTTTGCCTCCAAGGAAGTGGTATATTTAAATCTCTCACATACCATGATATTTTCTTTAATGATGCACTGGTTGTCTGAAAACATGAGATAATTGCTACATTGCCTTAGGATGCCCAAATCTAACAATCTGGTCACACAGACATTTGGAAATTGCATATCCATGTTGTCCAGTCCTCTAACAGGATGGGCTGTTTAGCATTATGAACTGGGTTTTAACAGGGGTGTCCTAGGGTAGGTTCTGAGGCTAAGGGCAAGATGTTGTATAGTGCTAGGATACAGTACAGCTATTCAATTGCAAACTAGTTTTTGGAGTTCTGCACAATGCCCCACTGTTTAACAGGGTTTGGACCTACTCCTAGCTTTATAGGGAAATGTTACTGCCTACACTTATGCTGCCATACAGGGCACTGCTAACTGTCGCTGCTTGGTGGGCAGCTCTGTGCAAACTTGCTGGATTTACAGCAGAGCAAAAAGCTTGAAAACTGACTCCTATGCCCTCCAGCCAATAAACACCCACACTTTGAGCTCTCTGGAGTGATTCCCAACTCAGAGAGCCAGGTATACACACCTTCAGCCACAGGATGGATGATCTTGGAATTGTTTAATGTAAAAGCAGAGCAAATGCAGCTCTCAAGCACGATTCAACAGCAAACAACTATGCCCTCGGTTAATTTGCCCTTCTGTAACATGATTTGGGGGGCAATCAGAACAAGAAAATCCAACATAAAAATGACTACTTTGGTCACAAAATTAAACAAATGCTTTACCTTTGATGTAGTTGAAACACTTGAAAGGTGCTGCAGAGTTTTATGTAAGGCTAGAATCATGGTCTCAGCATTACATGTCACAGAAGCTTTTGAAGGGAAACTTGTGCCTCACTTTCTGGGTCCTCAGCGACCCTATTATCCGAGATCACCTCTTTCTTGATCTATTAGACAATGTAGCCAACACTATAACAAGAGATCTCAATTCACATCGGTTAATAAACTAAATGTAGTGAGAGGCTCATTTATTATCCACCCCCCCAGAATAGACTCCGTTTGCATGTCAAGCAATGTGACTCCATATCATCCTTCAAATACAGTTCAGACAAATGGGTGGGTGCCTTAAAATCCATTTCAGGACTTACAAGATTGCTATCCTTGAAAATGTCAGTAGAACCTGTGGGTTGTTAATGACAATGCACTCATGGCCTGTGATGAAACAGCCTTGTATTTAGAATGACTTCTACAATTCCTAAGAATAAATTGCAGGACTGCCACAACATGATGTTGAGTTGCTTCTCATGTAACACACACACACAGACACACACTCCCACCATCTTTCTGCTGGTTATCCTTGACAAAACTTTACACAGCCAAGTCTGCTGAGTGGGTTCAGGGCCAAAGTAGAGACACCTTCTGGGGCTTAACTGGGATCAAGATGGTGAAAACATGGTCAGGCACTTTACAGCTTTGCAACAGAAAATGACAAACTTTTTGTAGAATCTCCACAGCTGATAAGGGGAAGACACAATGGCATACATCTTTTTCATCCTTGAAAGAAACCTTCCTACTGGCTTCAATTAATTAATTACTATTATATTGTCCATACAAGATCGCACCTTAATGCAGGCCATCCAATATCTGCTACTAGACCTTTTCTTTTTGCAAGGAAGGAGGATACAGTCACCTGTTTTTTCCATCCCCTGCAGCACCCATGACACATGTTGCAAAGGTCACAGTAACTGGACACTTTTTAGGAAAAGGCAACCCACATGCTATGGCCACATAGATTACATGAAGTTAAAATGAGAAAAGAAAAATCTTGTTATGTAGTTTAGAAGGTAATATATGGAAGCCCAGTAATTTGCAGCAAAAATGTAGAAATGGTCTATCTTTATCCAGTCAATGTGCTTCATGAAGTGAAGAGGACATCCCTAAATGAAAGCAATTCCAAAGCAGGGATGGCAGGCTCCCTGTGCGCTCGCGTGTGTGTGTGTTGTATTTACATACTTGTATAGATTTTATATAGAGCTCTATATATATATATATATATATATATATATATATATATATATATATATATATATATAGTTTCATTTCAGAATCCTGAAATATCACAATCCTGAACTTCATAATCCGGAATCCAAAATCCTGAAAATTCAAAATCCTGAAAACTGAAAATCCTGAATCACAAAATACTGAAAATATACAGGACGCAAAGAATGACATTATTCCAGTACAAGGACAAAGAGAAACACATACAAGACAAAGGATAGCACTTTTCACCAAGTATGGGTAGGGGAGCAAGCTCCCCCCACACCCCTTGCTAATTAAATATATAAATTCCAAGACTGCACTCCATAGAAAAAAAATGGCAAACATACCATCATACTGGGAGACTTCAACTACACAAACATAGATTGGGTACATTATTCTAGCCCTAATACCCTAGTCCAAAGGTTCCTGGAATTCATAAATTCAAATGCACTGGAACAACTAGTCACCTCTCCCACTAGGGGAGATAATATACTAGACCTGATCATCACAAACATGGGGACAAAATGCTCCACACCGGAAGTATACCCCTCACTAGTGAGATCTGACCACAAACTAATCACCCTGAAAATACATATCCCACCTCCACCCCCAGCACAAAAGACCACAGTGAAAAACTTCTCAAAAGCAGACTTCACTCTTCTTAAGACTGAGATGGTATCCTTTAAGCCCACTGTGCCAGTGGATACCACATCCCACAATGCCGAATCCTTCACAAATGCTTTCTATGGACATCTCCAAGAATGCATGGATCATGCAATCCCAAATAAATCCAAGTCCCTCTCCACCAAAGGCAAGCGTCCTGTCTGGTGGACCTCAGCCATTAACAAATTGTATA